>NW_021319178.1:24257011-24312523 GCF_001605985.2 Dendrobium catenatum
AATAATTAGCGAAAATAATTAAAATCATATACATCAATATATTTCAAAATTTATTCACCCAAAATATCTTTTACACTAGGGCTGTCAATTCGGGTCAACCCATAGGGTTCGGGTCGAACCCGACCCGATCCGGATATAAACGGGTCAACCCGGACCCGACCCGTTTTTTGCAAACGGGTCGGACATTTCAACCTGGACCCGACCCGGCCGGGTTGCCGGGTTGACCCGACCCGTTTATTTGGGACGACTTTTTTGTTGTTTTTTAAAACAGCTTTTTAGTTAAAAAATTAAAAAAAAATTGTACTAAAAACCAGCTTTAAGAAACAATAAGAAAGTTGTCCCAAAAGAAACCTAAATTATTTTTTGGAACTATCAAATGTTCAAATTTTCTTATCTTCACTTTATATAATGAAAATAACGTTCTTTAAAAAAAAAATCTAATTAAAGAAAATAAAAATTATCACAAAAATATTAGAATAAAAAATGAAAAAAAAAAAATTATCACAAAAACGTCATTATAACAAAATTTAGTGGTTTAAAAAGCTAGAACCAAGTGATTTCTTGAGAGAGAGAGAGAGAATTTAAAAGGGATGCAAGTGGGCTGAGATCTTCAATATAAGATGCACTTAATCAATATAAATAAATAATATTTTCTTGCACATAAACATTCCAGATTGTACATCATCATCAGCTCTCGGTTCCTTTGTTGAATTCCTACACAACCACCTACAAAACCGACATTTTTTAACCCCCATGTGCTCCTTTGTCACTCATCTCTGTATTACATGCAGTCGGATCTAAACATCAACTCTATATCTTCCAAAACCCTAGCTGTTCATCCGTGACCAGACTTGTCCACCATATAGTACAATACAAATAATATTATTATCTTTCCACTTTATTAATCTTCTTGCGCGCATTAAATGATAAATTTTACAATTCTAAGAAATTTATGAATCGTTTAAAGCAGATAAATTAAAATTCCTCTTCAATAACAAGAATGATTTTATAATTGAATCACAAAAAATTTATATTTACATATCTAATACAAATTGAGGCTTTGTTTGGACGGCTTTTTTACTATTTCTTAAAGCAATTTTTTAGCACAAAATTTTTTATTTTTGTACTAGCTGCTTTAAGAAGCAGTAAAAAAAATCATGCAAAATGAAGCTTGAGATGCAAGCCCAAATGCTAACGGAACTACAAACGCTTCCAGTAACAACAGGAGCATCACCAATAAAAGGAGCTAATGAAGATGATAAATAATAGATGATAATTAGTATTCATGTTTGGAATTCTTTGTAAATATCCAAAATTTTGATGATATTTGAACAGTAAGTGTTGTAGCTATTTGAATAATTAAATACCGTTCAAACATAGTTTTTTAGATTACTCAAATTGTTCGGTTTGTTTGTCAATCCCTTTAAAGACATGTACCAATATTTTGTTAATTAACGATTTAACGTGTAAGACTTACATATGACCGGCTAGAATTTTAATAGAGGATTTGTAGATATTATTGTATATGTATTGGTAGAAAGCCTCATATGAGGCAATCCTATGATATCACTTATGAAGCTTCTCAATTATCTTTCTTAGAGCATGTATTTAGATTTTGGGAAGTATGAGTAACCTTTTAGTTATATATTTTGTTTACCTTATTTTAAAAATGAAGGATATCCTCTCTTCTCTATTATATATGGATAATTCGAGAAAATTTGAAGAGGAACCTAGTTAGGGGCTTAGCTATATAAAGAACACCTTTGATGGTTGATTTATATACCTATATAAAAAAGCATTCACAATAGACACAAAAATAAAGTATTAAAAAGTATTTGTTTAGCATCAAAATCTTATATATTTATAGAATTAATATTCTTCTAACTTTATTAGTTGAGTATCTATTGAAAATAATAATTAAAGGCAAAATTATAGATTTTTATTCTTTTTTGTTTTTTCCAATTTTTTGATAATTTTGATTTCAATGGTTCTCGCTTCCTCCCTTGTTGTTCTTTTTTTTTTTTTAAATAATTGATCGATATCCCTTTGTATGACTCTCTATAATATTATGGCTAAGCTTCTTACAAACATGCTTAAAGCTATAATGCTGCTCATTATTGACCAGACAAAGATGGATTTATTTCTCGAAGAAACTCTGTATACAAATGTTATGTTTGGTAAATAAGATTCTTAATTGATTCATGTAAACAAATTAAGCCTTTGATTCTGCAAAAAAAAAAAAAAATTTCTTTTAAACAGGATGCTAATTAAGCAAAGGCTTCCCACAAATTTGTTCCTTAATTAAGATTATCACTACATGAAAGTCATGGTTTTTGCGGTGGAATTTACGGCAAAATAATGTTAATCGCAAATGTGGCAGATTTGTGACAGATTTTGTCGTGGAAATTTTTTAATATTTTTTGTTGTGGATTTGAGACAAAAATTCTGTCACAAATTTGCGACGAAAATTGCCGTCGCAAACTGAATTATAATATAAATAAAAAAATCTTTTTTAACGCTTTAATCTTTGCAGCCGACTGGAGAAGCAAGGGCTTTGGCTTTTGACGAGTGGCCGAGAAGAGTACAAATCTTGGGCAAGCCGGTCAGGCGAGAGATGGCGCAACAACTGGCAATACGTTCAGACACGAGTAGCAGGCAGCATGGCCGGCTGGGCAGAATTTGTGTTTTTTTTTTGCTAAAATTTCGTTGCAAATCCATCGAAAATATTTGCAGCGAATTTTCCCATATGCAAATAATTTTACGATGCCACTTTTTGCATTGGATTATATTCTCCTAAAATCAAATTTTACGATGAATTTTTCTTATTTTGCAACGGATTTGTCCTCCTTAAAAAATAACTTTTTTGTAGTGTATATTTTACCGATACACAACTCTCCTTGGCCTATTGGTTGAGAGCTTTGGCTTCCAACTAAGAGGTCCAAGGTTCGAGTCTTTGTGTATGCGTTGTGTGTGTGAGTTTGCCTTAAATGGCCTAAATGTCCCAAAAAAAAAAAATTCTTTCATGTGCAGATGATGTCATTATTTTTTAGAAAGCTATGCACAGCCTTCATAACTTCTTTCATGACTTTTATTTAACTTTAATCTTAAAGTTAATCTCTCTTAAACTATTTTATGTTTCTTTCTTCAAAAGAACTCAACATACTAGAACTTTAAATGATATACTAGGTTTTAGCCTCTTTAAACCCCAATTCACTTATCTCATTCTTCTGTCTTCTCATTAGTCCCATTTGATGGACTTCCAACTTTTGACAGATAAAGTTAGCCTATTACTTAATTTTTGAAAAGCTAAGTTGACACCGGACCGGAGGGGGCTCGACGAATGCATGCCGATGATCCGGTGGCGGTCGCCAGACGCCACTCCAAGAACTCCTTCTTTGAGCAAGACCACCACCTAAGAACAATCTTAGGATACAGAAAAACACAAGAGAATAAACTCTAATTTTATTAATATCCAAATCTCCCCTAATACAAGACACTCGCCTATATTTATAGACTTCAAGTAGCCACATAATAGGCTACACAAGAGATAGAGCTACACCAATTACTAATAAGAAAATACAATTTATTTATGTGGACGCTCCTGCGTCATTCTACTGGGGTAGGAGGGAACTTCGAGCTCGTAGAAAGAGATTCGGTTGGCTACAATAAGGAGGCGGGTTTGGTTGGCTAAACTGGTTTGGATAATTCCACCCGGTGTCATTCGCCCTGTCTTGGAGAGACTTACACATAAGCTGGAGTAGATGACAAATGAGATAGCTGACAAACACATTTGGCATCTTTAGTAGCTCGTCCAAACAACACTCTTCACGAGTTGAATTGAATTGGACATAAAATGGATCAACTATGCACATATCGGTATCCATAGAGATCGCCTCCAAGAATTTGGTTTCGAAATGTGTAACGGAACCAAGGTGGTTTTCGTGGTCAAGTTTGGTCATACTAATTTCGCAATCAATGACGTACGTTGAGCGTATTTGTTGTTTTAAACCAGGACTAATATGAATGACTAGCTCTAACGGTGCATCCACCTTGCTCTCTTCATTATCATATATGGGTTGATCAAGATCAAGAACTCCACCGAACATGTCATCATGATACACGTCGTACACAGGCTCATCGTAGAGAAGCAAATACGAGAATTTTGACAACGGATTTTCAAATTCTTTGAAGCTGAACTCGATCAAGGGTGGAGTGGAAGAGATCTGATCATCTGAAATGCTATCATCGGTTCTTAAGAATTTAGTTGAAATGATAGATTTTGAATTCTTCGTGACAGCATACTTGCCATGGACGGCTCAAATTTTTGCTTGGTTCAATTCTTGCAAATCGTAGTTTGAGTCGTGCCATTTCTTATAGAAGATCTTCGATTTCAGCTTCTTGAAGTGGTCGCTGAAGATTCCAGCGAGATGACATTTTGCTAGACTATTCTTGGCTTGCACAGAATGTCTTCTTTGAGGCCTCTTGATACCACTTGATCTTCGAGCAAGAAAACTTCTTCTAGGCGGAAACAACTCCCGCAAGAATCATCAATATTGTGTAATGCCTTTGTATGTAGAAGGGTACAAGATTCATACAACTACTTGCTGAAGATAGGCGCCTTGCAGCCCTCAGCAGGTTAGACAACAATTTGGCAGCAGGAGTCTTGTTCCTGTGCTTTAGGATCGGCATGACATCTCACGGGCTGGAGCTGAATGGTGCAAGATTGGTCAGACTAAGCAATGATTGGAGAAGCCTGGGCCGTAAGATGCTCCACCTGGGACGATCGGCCTAGCGGCTTGGAAGAGACGAATATGCTAATTTGGACGTCTGGAATCAGCTCAAAAGCAGGCTGATATCTTGTTTTCCTTCACCGAATGTCAACAACAACTGCTTTGATATCCACAAAATGTTGTTGCAAAAGAGAAAGAACTGCTACATAATAGGCTACACAAGAGATAGAGCTACACCAATTACTAATAAGAAAATACAAGTTATTTATATGGGCACTCCTGCGTCATAAGTGCATGTCTTTTGATGGGGGATTCCCATTCTTAATTTTATTATATAGAACATCATTATATATTGGGTTGGATCTCTCTTTCTCACCAAGGGTTTCATCCACACACTTCCTAAATGGTGCTCCAAATTCCTTTTTCATGAAAATATCTAGACTAAAAGTTTGATATTATATCCTAGGACTCTTGTTGCCATGTGCTAAAGGTGGCCTTGATCTCCATCCATTTAGATTAGTTCCTATGGTTTCATGTCCTTGCTCATATGTAAAATTTGGAAAAGCAATAATATCATATCTTTATGGTTTTTGGGCAAGTATACTTCAGCTTGGAAGCTTGCTGATAGAAAATATTCATTTTTTTAAGTCTCTCATCAATTGCTCAACCCATGAAACCTCACCCCTCTGCCTCTCATTCGCAAGCCCTTCCTTCTTATTACTATGAGATCCTTGGAATAATAAATGATTTTTATGTTTTCCTTAGTTTGGAGGGCCTTGAAAGCAACCTTCATCCCCACTTTTGATTGCCTCAACTCCCTTTTAAATTAGAATCGTTTGCAGTTTCCTCTTCCAAGCTAACTACAATCTATCAAGAAGCTTATTTTTTAACCTGACATGTTACTTCTAATTCAGAGGGGATTTCTCAGAAAGATCAGCTTGTTGAGCCTATTTTCAATCTTTTTTGTGAAGGCTCTCATGACTCTTTTATGAGTGATTATTGGTGCAATCTTTTTAGGAGGGCAACCAATATTATACGCATTCTTCTGTCTATTCATATAGCTTGTAATAAAAGGTGGATGAAAATTACATGTCTTTGCTTCCATGAACATCATTATTGATCAATGTTATCATCTACTTTAGGATGAAAATGAAACCCTAAGCCAACTACTA
Source organism: Dendrobium catenatum (assembly GCF_001605985.2). Classification (NCBI taxonomy): domain Eukaryota; kingdom Viridiplantae; phylum Streptophyta; class Magnoliopsida; order Asparagales; family Orchidaceae; genus Dendrobium; species Dendrobium catenatum. The sequence continues at coordinate 24,262,914 of NW_021319178.1, forward strand.
TTCTCTTGTTCTTTCCAAATGCAATTCTTAAGGAATAACTACCCTAGGCATCTATCTTCTTTTTTAAGTCTTCTTTAAATTTTAGAACACATTGATTCATCGAAGGTACTCCTAAATGCTTTAAAATGTTTTATCATATTTTGATGCACTACATTTTTCATCATATATAGAGGGAAAGAAATAATACAGCTCAAAAAATATTTTATCCGCTTTACACAATCAAAAGAGCTATTTGAGGCAAGCTAAATAAGTGCACAATAAATCAAATATGGATTAATATTATCAATTGTTTTTTTTTTTTTTTTCGAAAGTCCAATTTCTAGTTTTTGTGCAATGGTATGCTTTTTTGAACAACTTCTTATGTGTGGAAAATGATTTTGTTGATCAATCAGGTTGTTATATTGCCTCGGACCTCAAGTTTGCCGTGTTTGTTGAATGGTGCGGGGGTTTATCCCTTGCTTGGGTTTGAGTGTTTTGCAACTGAAAAATTTTTCCAATACAACGTCCCGATGTTGTGTATCCGAGCGCCCCAACGCTAAACAACAGATAGCAGCGCGCCACATCACTCTTAATTTTTTTTTCGCAGTGCTGTGAGCTTAAACATCGCAACGTCATCAGAAACAGGCTTGAGCGTCACAGCGTTGTGAGATGGACTTGATAATTTTCTTTCTCGTTTTTTTTTAAGAGTTGCATCCCTTGGGGTTTTCTCTTGTATTTTAAGTAGTTCGGCATTGAGAACGATGTCTGCTAGAAGTTATTTGTCCTAATTTTTATAACGGATTTCTTGATGTAATGTAGCTCCGTAGTTTTTTTCCTTATTTTGAATTTTTCTACGTTAAATCTTGATATCCTTTATTTTTCCGCTATTTTTACTTTCTTGCTAGTTTCTTCATTGTGGTGTTCATCCAGAACACAACTTTTGTCGGTTTCCCTGCTCTGCTGCTAATTTTATTGTTTGGAAAATAATTTTCAGACCCTGGATGGTTCCTCCACCCTGCCTTTCGATCTTGTCCCTTACCTTCAAGGTGCAACCGAGTATGCCACACCCAGTTCATGACTGGGCTGACTATGAATTCCTAATTTCGACCAGTCAGATGCCCTAAGTTCTCCAATTTTAGTTCATACCTTCCAATTCTTGCTCCTTCCTCTCATACAGGCATCTTTTGATTTCCCAGTATTTGCTAATTCAATTCACACTGAAGTTGACGGTTGATCTAAAATTGTCAAAACCCTAAACTGAAAGGTCGCCTGGAATTCTGGAGGCATTAAAAAGCTGCGGTTACTTCGGCTTGGTCTAGCTCTAACTGTTAAGAAGTTTATCTGTTTAGGGTTAGCTAGATTCTGCCCCACTAAGCTATCACTTGGACTTCAAAGACATGTGTGAGAAGAAACAAAAAAGCCGTAGAAGGCGGAATAAACTATCTTTCTCTGATATGATTGAGTGCTTGTTGGCAAATACTATATGTTTATTAGGATGATTCCCTGATGTGGGTGTGAATGTTCTTGTAGTTTGTTATGCTGAACGTTTTTTTAAAGAACACAATGAACAGGTGCCATAAGAAGAGAGAGAGAGAGAGAATTTGTGGCTCCTGATATTAGAGCACGTAGAAGGGAATCCACACCATAGCATGTGGATGTTCAGTATGAGAATGTGTCAGAGAGAGTGAGAAATTTAGAAACGTGGACTCAGAAAAGACAATTTCTCTTATCTACAGTACTATTTCCCAAGCAACACTTATGTTTCTTACTCCAGTAACTCACCCTTTATTAAATTTGTCGGGAACATTACCTTGTCTTGGCCTTACCATTATTTTTTAAACAAAAATATAATCAGATCAGACATGTATAAAATGCAATCCCCCTCCACAAAAAAAAAAAAAAAAAAAAAAAAAAAAAAAAAAAAAAAAGTATAAAAATTAAACCAAAAGATCACTAGACTAGTGGCAATGAAAAAACTTATCGTTGTTACAGTCTGGATCTGGCCAAGCTCCACAAATAAGGAGCTTGAAATTTGTCTTGTAAACAGCCGTGCTTCAGGCTGATCTCTAAACAAAATCTTTTAGTAAAAGCTCTTTAGAATAAAAAGTCATATAATGGATATAGATAAGATTATGGTTTTACTTATAAAATTAATCTCCGTCTAATTTGAGTTATCAAAGTTGATCAAAACATTGGATTTGGGTTTTGTGAATCTTGTTATCTTAATATAAACTTTGCTGCGATTACTAACCCAACCCTCTTCAAAGGAAAGTTTTTTGTAGGAGTCGGTCTTTGTTTTTTTTTTTTTTTTTAATCTTTTGTCTGAATTTTTTTCTTAAACCAAACTACTATCAGCTTAGAATGAGCAAAATGAGATGACTCCGGTTTCATTTTAGACAGCTTTTTTATTGCGTCTTAAAATGACTTTTTAGTAAAAATTTTAAAATTTTGTAGTATAAAGTCACTTTAGAAAGCAATAAGAAAGTCGTCCCAAATGGAACCTCAGACTCCAATAAAATCATCGGATCGGTCCAGTTGCTGATTTGTCTTAGATACTTTAAGTGGATGTGATCCAAAGAAAAGAGCTAGCAGGAGTGAGAGCTTGATTCTTGATCTAACATCCATTGATCAAAGGTGGAACCATAACAGCAACATAATATACTACTTAATTTAAAGATTAATAAAGCAAAGATGGAGCAGCTAGCATCTTTATTTTCTTTCTCTATTACTACCCCATCTTCTATTCCATTGAAATATTCGATATGAATTTCATGGATAAGACAAGTAACTAATTGATCTGTCAGTTCTTAAAGAAAAAATAGAAACTCAAAAAAATTTATCTATAACTTAGAAAGGGCTCCTTCGTCCCCAAGACATGTAAAGCAAGGGTACAGCAAGTAATATAAACACAGGAGATTATGTTTTCCTATTCAATCGCAATGATGCTACGACTCTCCTTAACCTTTGGTGAATCACCAAGCCTAAGCTCAAGATCCAATTCTTCAACTGGATTATGGCTAAGTTTTATTACCTCAGATTTGAAATTTTGCAGATTATTTGGAGTGTCCTTTCTATCCGAAGTCAATATTAGATCAGTCTTCACCTTCTTACTAGAGATATCACAATCACCATAAACAAAATCTCTTATCCTCCTGTGATCCAACTCGCCTGTTTTCCAATTCTCTCTTCCAATCTCCAAGCTTACTGAAACTATGCTTTGCTGGCTATAAATTTCTTCTTTTGCCAATAAAAAGGAAGCTACTTCAACCCCAAGAGCATCATAATTAGGGTTAGGGCTGTATATATAAGAGCAAAATGGATAAAAAGGTTGAACATCTTCATCGGTTTCACTTCTATGACTTGAAGCCTCCTTCAACCTTGCCCTATCCCTTCTGTGCACGTTCATGTGGCCTCCAAGAGCTTGAGCTGATCGGAATTCTCGCCGGCAGAAGCTACAAGCGTAGGATCTCGGCGGCCACACACAGCCACCCAAGTCGCCGGATGAGTCTTTTGCGAAGGCTTGTTCTTCCCATGATACGTCGGTGGAAGGAAAATAGTTGAAATAAGGGAGGAGTGGTCTGCAGAGAGAATTCCTTCTTGAACACATCAAGTAAGTGGTGTGCGCCTTTGCACTGTGCGTGGAAAAGTAGTGGGAATCTAAGGAAAGGTCTTCTACTTGGGATTGAAGATGATGGGTGCTCGAGAGAAGTTGATATTGGGAATTAAATGGTTTTTTTATGGATTTGGATGTAGATACAGGCTTGAGAATCTTTTGGAATGGAGGTGATAAAGTACTGTTTCTAGTTTGTTTTGTAGGCGTTGCTGATGCTTCTACTTATATATTTTCACTGAATCTAGTAAAGTAAACCCTAGTACTTGTCCCTTCTACTTCCTCAACTTCATCCTCTCCTTGGGAATGACCACCTCCGCCAGTGGTGGACCCAGCTTCATGATGACGTCTATACACTTGCCTAACTGGCGGTTGCCAACGATCATCGCCTTCACCGTCATCGTAGTAGGCCTCATCATCGACATTGACGTGTCTCACCATGTAGACCACTTCCATGTCCAAGGTGTTATTCATTTCTTCTAAGTTTTCTTCGATATATTCTTCGATATTTTCTTCTTCCATATCTTCTATATATTCTTCCCCCATATCTTCTTCCTCTTCTTCTTCTAGTACTCGGATCTCCGAGCGGCGGCGCCACTGGATCTCCGGTTCTTGGCTTGGTAAGAAGATCTCTTCGATCTGCGGGCTGCGATCGAAGTTGGATTCATTCTTGGGAGGAGTTGGTGCGCGACGGGATCCCCTAGAGGATTCTCCAAGGTGTCTACCGTCGGGATTGGCGTCATCATGGGTCTTCTTTTGGACCCATTTCTGATGTTGTTTACTGACGGGGGCGGATCTCCGGGAAGCTGCACCGGATGTCACACCCAGATCAGTTCTTCTTTCATTCTTCTCTTCTCTATGAGGCCTTGGCCTCCAGATTTGCTTTCCTTTCTGCCGGGACCTTTCAGCGGTGGATCCCTGAACCCGAGGTTCAGGTGTCACACCCCGATGCTCACCGGATGAAATTTGTTTTTGTCGTCTTCTTCTTTCGGCTATCAAATCAGACGATAGCCTTTCCCTCGGAGGGGTCCTTCTGGCCTCAATCGTTAGTGGCCTCTGGAATCTCCTTTTCTTCAGACCCTTTTCTTTCACTGTCTTCAATACCCGGTACACCCGAGCTGACAGGGTCTCAGGCTCTTTCTTCCTTGATGGGGCCGGGACTTCAGACTGCTGATCCCAGAAAGACTTCTTCAGTTCCCCAGTCGGGCTGTTCCTCTTAACCCATCTCAAGTCAGTGAACTTGTTCCGAGTGGGAACGTTGGCTATATGCTCTGGAGCAGGCAGATTCGATGGGTGCACAGGCACCAGTACGAAAACTCCCACAGAGATAAAGATCCCTAGCCAAAGCCAAGCACATAGAAAAGCAACCAATAAACATCCACATAACAGTACCATTAACCAGCCAAGTTAGACTACCACGCCCGAAGTAGCCGAAGGGGAACTAATCAGGGGTGGATCCAGCTTCTTTTTTAAGGGTGGGCAAAAAAAATTAATGGGGGATGGGCAAAGATGCATGTGATTGATAAAATTAAGACAAAATATATTTTTGAGGGGGAAAAATGCCCAAAATACTCAAAATATTATAAAAAATCCCCTATAAATATTTTAAAAAAAAAATTGAGGGTGTGCCCCTAAGACCATGGTGGATCCGCCCATGGGAACTATATATCACCCAACACACCAACTAACCACAAGATTAAAGGGAATTAAAACCCCGACTAGCAAAAATAACCACAACCAATGAACAAAGAGTTCGAACAACAGAGACAACTAACAACCTGATCCGCTAAATGAAAGGCAAAAGATAATAGCAAAGAAACAACATCCAATTATAGAGCACCATTATACAGCTACCTTTTCTTGAGATATGACATCCCCAGTTTTCTAAACATTCAAAAAGCTATTTACCATAACCAAATTAATCTTATATAGAATTTCTGCAAAGAATTTCTAGGCATCCACTACTATAAATATGAACTTTAATCAATATCAATATATCATTTAAAAAAATGGAATAAATAATAAATGTTATTTGTGATCTTATTTAAAATTTTCTAGCAAAGTAGCATAATGTGTTAAAGAATTTAATAACATTTTTTCATAAATACTTTTGGTTGCATAACCAATAGTCATCCCATGTTTGCTTGAAGACATATGGCTAAGAATGCTAAAAAAATTACATATATATAAGGGATTTTCTATATAAGTTTAAGGAATTACTTATATGATTTCTGTTTTTTTTTTTTACCCCGAGAGGGGCCTACGCGTTAATATCAAAAATCGGATTACAAAATCCTTAATAGGGTCCTCCAGCTTTCTACTGCTCATAAGAGCTATACAATCAAAAAAGAAAAATAAAAACCTATAAGCCGGTGGTCCCTAATACTAATAGTTACAAAAAAACCTAGTAACATGCTAGAGCTGAGAGAAAAATAGAACTGCTTCATAAACATTTTTGTTTATGAAGCAGGCGGGTACAAAACAAAACTGCACATAATACTGTCAAAATGAGCTCTAATCAAATATTTATTAAAAAATGATAAATTTATTTATACATTTTAAAAAATTATGATTAAAATAAATATAATTAGCTGTATTTTATATCTCTATTTGAAGAAATGTCACTATTGATCATGTGACTAAGAATTCGTATCATTAGTTTTTATAAAAATGTAGCTAAATAGTTATTTTTAGGGTATGTTTGGTATAACTTTCTTCTTATTTTGTTGTTTTAGATTACAATTACTTTTTTATTGCCTTTAAAAAAAATTATACTAAAAAGTTATTTTTTATAGCAACTTTCAAGAAAATTACTTTCCTTATAATAGATTTATAATTATCTTCATAAAATATTACAATAGTCTCAAATAGACTTTTAATCATAAATACTTAATTATAAGCGGTTAATAATAAAAACGCTAAGAAAACAGGACATAAAAAAAAGAATGTGACTAAGGCTTCGTTTGGGACAACTTTCTTACTGCTTCTTAAAGCAACTCTCTAGTACAACTTTCTTACTCCGTATGATTATCTGTTCTGTATATGTTATCTGAATTCTATCTTATTATCTGATTTTTGTACAATTGTCCAAATTTTATTTGTATATCTAGATTTTTTATGAATATTTGAATTTTTGTACGGTTATCTGAATAAACTATTTTTAAAGTTTATGGGAATTGTTTTGGAATGTGAGAATTTGGAAATTTAGATTGGCTAGTGTAGTCTTGCTGAGCTATTAGCTCACTGTGGTTATCTTCATGATTTTCAGGTTGTGAGAAAGGGAAGAAAGTTTTGGATTAGCCGTTCAGGATCTGATTTGAAGTCATAGGTATTTTTGCTCTTTTGATTTTTGTACATTCATAGCTATTTCTGTTATATTATGTTCTAATCTTTATGTTTATAGCCATGCACTGTAATGTATATGATTACTTTGAAGAATGAGAAGAAAGAAATACTTTTGTGGATGAGTTTACTGTATATTTGGATGTTTGTAGAAGCTCTGTGATTTTGTATTTTCTTTATATATTGGAAGATAGTCTGAAAACAAATTCCAAAGCTAGATCTTGGGGTTATCCGTCCTGACTCAACGCGATGGGATTTGTTCCGATCGGGTTAGGTCGTGACAATATACTCCATGACTCCATGGGGATCAATGAAAGGCAAAATGAATGCATAAGTCCTAGAAATTTACTCTACAAGTAATGTGTCTCCGAAAAGGATTTATTATAACTATGGGAGATGAGGCTTCTTAAAGGAGGACACTCTTTAATTACATCCTAGCTAGGCTTAACCAATAATACTCTTGATTAAGGAGCTTCACTTCTATTTATATGCTTCCATATTCGTAAGTATGGATGTAGGGGTCACATTCAATTAATATTGAAATAAAGGTATAAAATGGTTGAGATATATGATAATGAGAAAAAAAAAAAAAAGACAGATTTACTCATTTACATACATGCCACCCTATACTATGCTATTTATATATTTAACATCTAAAACTTTAATATTACATACATACCACCTATAGTTCATTTTCATATCAAATATGAGTGATAGAAATGAAATATATAAGTGGTATATTTGATATTAAAATAATATAAGATGGTATGTATGTAATATTAAAGTTTCGGGTGTTAGATATGTAAATAGGATGATATATAGTGATATGTATGTAAATTTTTCAAAAAAAAATTTTTTTTGAGACCGTGAGGTGTAGAGAATAATTAACCTCAATATAGGCAAGGTTATATTGGCCTATGAAACCTTAAGACTCAAAGTGTATTGTGAGAGGACGTGGTTAGGATATTTATGTGGAGGAAATAATGTATTTTTATCAATGATAGTTTCGATGATAAAAATGAATTTACTTCTTCTGTTCATTATTTTCATTTAGTCTTTCGGTCCCACTATAATGAAGGAATTGGTTTTATTAATTATAAACAATAAATCACAAAAATAGTTGGCTCCAATTCATATCCTATTACAAAGAAAATTAAATTCAGGTAAATATTTTGTTGCTCATTAATTTATCTCAATAATTGTTATCCATTAATATACTAAACATTAAATTTAAATAATCACAAAATTAATTCTCAAAATATATAATTTAAATACTAAGATGATTGAGATCTAAAAACTTATATTAAAATTTACATTTATTAGACTACATTTTTATAGTGCTTATTATAGGCAGCAATTTAATTTAACCAACATAAAGCACTATACCAGTCCAAGAAAAACCGCTACTAAGTACTAATGTAATTTTTGCAGTTTTTTTAGAAGGTGGCAACTTCTTGCCATCCTGTTTTTGGACAGCCCCTGTGTCAACCATTGGTTTTGCTCGTTGATTCTTCTGGGCGCTCATGTGAGATCCTCGTGCCAACCATTTAGATGTTTGGCTAGCTAGTGTTGGGAAATTTCTATATGTGGGCCAATATATTTTATACATATAAATAAAGAATTATACATTAGACGCTATCTAAAATTAAGCCAATTAAATTTGTGATCTAATTGAGTATTAAATTATTATTTGGCTTATGTGGCATCTCAATTAATTTTGTATGGAATTAATTTGTGTAGAGGCCGGGTATTTATTTTATTTTTATGATGGGCTGAAATAAAATATTTACACTTAAAGTATATAAGGGTCATGGTCCCCAGTTTAAGCGGTGAAGTTCTCATTTTCCCTCATTTACCATCTTGAGTGAAAAGAAGGGGTCTCTCGCTCTCTTGGAGAACGCCGCTCTAAACGTGGAAGATCGAAAGACCTTGATTTTGCACTTCAATGGATTCAGGTACGCTTCTGAAAATTCTTCTCGATGATTTGGCATGTCGTTCGGAGACGATCGATTTGTTATTTTCGTCTCCGTTAAATCCTAACAGCTAGCCCTGCGACAACTTGGGCTGCCTTCGTTTTACATGCGACTTGACTGTTTGGTTTCTTTTTGGGAACGGTAACTGCTTTATAGTTTTTCCTTTCATTGTTTTGGATTATGTTTTTTCTAATTTGTTTGTAGCTGATTTTTAATATATCCCTAATTTTTCAAAAAAAAAAAAATGAACTATACAATTACATATGAATTCTAATTCATTTTATCATTTATTTATAATATGATTTTTAAAATAGAGCAGCCAAATGAGTCCTGAGAGAAAGTCTCAGCTAATAAAGTCATCTCTTTGCAGTACACTTAACATCATTAAATTTCTCTCTTAAATGTGAAGAAAAAATGTGAATGTCATGTCATCTGAATGATATTTTAATATATTAACACTATATATTTAATAATAATTAAAATAAAGAAAATTTCATTATAAATTATTATTTCTTGTAGTTTATATGAAACCTCATTGCCGAGCAAGCTCGCAGATACAGACAAGAGAGCAATTGAATATACTCGTCATAAGAAATGAAATGGTATTCCACAAAGAGTCGGAGCTGGTTTAACTGAAATGCTATATTATGTTGTCCTTTGCTATAGACTCTAGTTAGCGATTCTGATCGTTCTGCGAGCCCTCTTCTATATGTAGCTATCTAAGGCAAAGAACAAACCCACCCTCGTGGACATAAAATAAACAGCTACAATAGAAGATGTGATGGGGGATCGATATTTAATTGTCACTTTCGATTTGGACATAAGCAATGGAGTATTGTCTCATATTCTGTTTCTGAGGTTTTATACGACACTTGTGAGCAAGACTGACTGATTAAACGGACATCAACATCGAATAATTAGGTGTAGGTGTAGCTTATATGATAACAGAGGTGGACATTTTTTTTCCTTTAGGAAAGTTAACGTGTACATAAAAAGTTAACTTTTAATTATTATAATCATTCGATCGATCTAGAGTGTTAAGATTCATGCCCCTTGAATCTTCGTGCATAAAATGATGGTTAGATGGTATATATGATGATTTTTATAGATCCGTTTTTGTTAGATCCTATCAAGATTTGTGTCAATCATTAGATCAAGCTTAATGTGATCGATACATTTAAGCGGAGTTGAACTCGAGACTTTCGTTATAAATATGACGGTCCAATTTAGTTTATCTCCACAATCAACTTCAAAACCATCAATATAAATTTAATGGTCAACTTCAAATTCCATTTTATTCACGATGTAAATCAAAATTAATATTTTGATTTAATAGGCATCAAGATCCAATCCTCGAGTGTCTAATAACTCTAGATGTTTCAATTAAGGGGAGTCAGCCAGTCTGTTAGACAATAAATGCAATTGGTAGATTATGTGTTAATAAGTCATTATGGGTCATATTATTTGATAGGTAGGTGTTTAATAAATATCTAATGAGTATATTTGTATTTTATGAATGCTCATTCTTAGTAAAAAAAAAATAGGATATGCAAGATAAGTGATATGAGCTTTTACTCCTTCCTCTAGCTTCCCTTAATGAATATGCAGAGTTGTGGGAACCCTTGAATTATCATTCTCTTCTTCCTCGATGTATTTCTAGAGTTTTGGACAAGCTTGAAGTTACCTAATTATCTCATTTCAAAAAAGTATTTATATAATATAATGACTACCTATGAGTCATTAACAACCTAATAACAACTTAATATGCCTAACTAAATATGAAGTGCAAAGACCTATTATGAACCGCCAACTCATTAATAATCTACATTTTAAATTTATTCCATAGCTAACATAATCCAACCACTAGTCATTCTCTTCAAAGTTATTGAATGTATGTTATTTAGACAGTACAACTAGTGTATTTACAAAAGTAATGTCTTCATAATAACTTTTACTCCATGTATATGTATTTCAACACAAACGCTATTAGTTCTATTATCTAGTTTACCACAAATTGCACTTGTGCATATGCTCAACGCAACAAATTTAGTTGAACAGTATTGTCTGTAAAAATAATCGTTAAACAATCCTAAAATATTATATTTTATAAAAACTGTTACAAATATTACGAATTATATTTTTGAAAAAAAAAATGAAACAAAAATTTTTAGTTGCCAAACTATACTAGAGCTTGTTGTTAAAATAAGCTTATCCAATAAATTCCTAAAAATCAAATAAGAAAAATATAATATTTTAGGACTTGTCTGCGCTGAGCAGCCAGGCGTCTTTGTATCCTCTTCCACAGGGATGAGGCCGTCAGTACGTTGGACGGAGTCTTCAACAACGGCGAGCTTCGCCGGAAGCCTAGAAGGCAACGATCGATCACTGTTAACGAGACAACCATCCCAAGAAGCCCTGGGCCCGTACACCGTGCATCTCTAGTCGTCGAAGGAGATGCGACCAGCATCAAGAGAGAACGTTGGAGCGATGTCGCAAGAGCGGCGACCAAAAGCATCGACAGCGATCTCCGACGGGGTGTCTCTGAACCGGTGGGAAGATATGTGATTTTTTAAGTCTCCATTGGCCTAGCATTGAAGTCTCCAGTATGAGGACCGAGTCCGCATCAACCTCAATCTCGCCGGCCGCCAAGACGTTGGATGCAACAACGGATGATGAAATGAGGAATTTTTGGCCACCTTGGACGATCCTATCTCAGTCTTCCTGGTGAAACAAGGACAATAGAGTGCTCCGGACGCGGACATCACATGACTTGCGTTGCGGCTCGGCCACCGCGGCGGCCAGCGAGGAGATTCCGGCATCACGATGAGGACGCCAGCGAAGATTATGATTGGAGGAATGGCTAATGGCGAGGGAAGCGCTAAACGCCAGCAGCGTCTAGGCGCCCATAGCATTTGTATCCCCCTCAATTTGAGCGGGTTTTGAAGTCGCAGGAAAGGGCTTTAGTAACACACCGCTAATGCATCGGAGGAATTTTTAATTTTTCGCTCAAAATCAACCAAACTAAGGGGCTGTTTGGTTGCCTGAATTAGGAGGGTAAAGTAAAATAAATACATGTATTTACTAAATTAGGGTGTTTGGTTAATTTTGAGTGGAACAAATAAAACTCTTCTGATGCATTAGGCGTGTAATAAGAAGGCTGTTTTGCGGGAATTAGAAACCCGCTCGTATCGAGTGGGTTATAAATTCGCTCGAGACGAATGGCGTCGTTGTTGTAAATACTGGCACAATACTTGGTCAGACAAGCTTATTAATTACACTATTGCCTTAGATGAAAGATCTTTGATTTGTTTGAAATCTCCAACCAATATTTTTATCGTTTATTAACAGGGAAAATGGCATTTTTGCTGAATTGAACATATTTCTTGTCTCCTTTGTAGGCTTTCACAAAAATGCATGCCGCAAGCTTTAATCTTTGTAGTTTAGCATCTACATTGTTTATCCTGTATCAGTTCATATCCTTGTTGCCTTCCGCTATCTATCATATGAGGTAGAGCTCCATTGGAAGGTGCGGGCAGTCCAACGACAGACATACTTGTCACATTTGGAGAAGAAGCGGTTATCTGTTGATGATCCCCGTCTTTCTCGGGTGACAACTACAACAAAATGGAGAAGAAAAATTGATTCGCCTATTGTGGAGACTGCCGTAGATGATTTTATTTATAAGATTTTACAGGACTTTGTTGTCGATCTTTGGTATTCTTCTATTACCCCTGACAAAGACCAACCTGAGTAGTGGTCATCATCGCACTGCCAGTGAGAGTAGTTCATTTGACAGCTCAACTGATCTTGATCACGTAGCAATTGAAGAATCTTCATTTGAACGGAATAGTGCTACAGGAGCATCTGAGCGTTTTCACCGAATCTCACAACAACATAGGTTCAATATCAAGCATGAAAAGCCAATTGATTTGCTGAGGAAAGTATGCGGAAATGATATTTGTGCTGACTGTTATGGGAGAAATAACAAATATTACTAGCAATCAAAACTATTTTTTTAGTTGAAATTTTGGTTTCTTAAAGTTTTAATTAAATACATTTACACATATAATGTATTGTTAAGGGGATCATTTTTGACAGGGAGAATGGACTTTGCTTGGAATTTGTTCTATAGGATAAAAGATAAAGGCTATGAGCCCAATCGATGGACCTTCGACATTATGGTTCATGGTTTTTGCAAACTTGGTTGCAGGAAATATGCTGAAAAATGGATGGAGGAGATGTCTAGGAATGGATTTCAGCCAACATGGTATACATTGAGTTTATTCAATAATACACAGTAGAAAATGGTGATTCTTACTGTATAATATTGTTCTGAATCTTGTTCCTGATGATTAGTTCTTCTTCCAGCCTTAGATTTTGCATCTCAGGTGAATATGTAGTTAGTTCTTAATGTATTTTTATGCTTCTTATTTGATTTTTTACACAGAAATTGTTCAAATATGTTTTATTCTGTGCAAATAAGTCGCAAAATTTAGATCAGAAGCATTTATTCTGTTACATAATGAGTAGAAGAGTTTTTAGTTCAAAGTGATATGTATTGTGAAAGAATTCTATTGACTCAGCTTTTGGAAAACAATTTAGATCTAATTGTTCTATGAGTTATTAGTTACTATGAGTGACTGTATGGTGATTGGAAAAAAAAGGTCATCTGCATTATACTTAATAAAACAACACTCCACTTAGGTTTTGTTTGGGATGATTTTTTTACTGTTTTCTAAAATAGTTTTTGGAAAAAATTTTTAAAAAAAGCTATTTTAAAAAATAATAAAAAAACTATCCCAAATGATTATTTGTTTAGTTAAAACATCTTCCAGTCGATTGAAGTTGAGAACATATATGACATACATATTAAGCCTTTTTGAACAAAATTTTATGTAGTAAGAAGTTGTTTTAGAAAGCAATAAAAAAATTGTCCCAAATGAAGACTTAAATTTTGTTTGGGATGATTTTTTTTATTGCTTCTTAAAGCCATTTTTCAGTGTAAATGTAAAAATTAAAAATTTTAAATTGAAAAGTTGTTTTAAGAAGCAATAAGAAAGTCGTTCCAAATGAAGTACTTGTCATCATAATTAATTAATTAAGCTCAAGCTCAAATTAAAGGTGTAAAAATAAATTATTATAAAAAAGCCGTTTTTACTTTACTCTGGTTCTACCTCACCAAACAAGGGAAACAATTCTCCTGTGTTTATTTTGCAAACAACCAAACAGTCTCAAAGTATTCATAATATATTGCATTTACTTTACACTGCATTTATTTTACACTGCATTTCTTTTTCAGGCAACCAAACAGCCCCTAAGTAATTTAGGAAATACGGGTAAATGCATCACTTTACTCTAATAATTCTGCATACCAAACAGCCTCAAATCATTTTGATTTTTAACATAATAAATAAGGCGACACGACGGCAAGAACCAGACATTTCACACAAAATAAATTTTTAATGATAAGAAAGGTAAAATATATATCAGTAAAATTGCAATTCGATTTAATTAAAAAGAAATTAAAATATATGCAAAAATCCATGATGGGATCCCTCCCCATTGAAAACGATGGATAACTCCATTGCTGAATTGCACGAATCTCCATGTATGATGAATGGCCATTCATTGTTCCTCGCGTCCCCAATGCGCCTTGTACGAAAAAACAAAGGACCACGGCATTCAATTCCCACGAGAAGAAATTGTTAGGTGCGAGAGTATGATCCATGTCCAGGTTTATATCCACCCAAATTCGGTAAGCTCGCCGCTCACTCAACCGACAATAATAATTTCTGAAGCTTAAGAAACTAAAACGGTAGAAGAAATTAATTAATGGCCGGAGGAGGAGGAGAAAACCATAGCGCCGCCGCCAGTATACTTCGCCGATGGTCTCTTAGTGGAGCGACTGCTCTCGTCACCGGCGGCTCCAAAGCGATAGGGTAATTTATCGTCTCTCTTTCTCAGTCTCTTCTGTGCAAAACCTTCTCTGATAACATACGTTTCCGTTTATTAAATCGGCCACTGCAGTCTGTCGCTATAAAGACCAAATAGTACTGTAATGATTTCCCTCTTGATGAACAGGCGAGACTTTTATAAGCTTTTATAATCTCAGATACTTTACGATTTATCAAATCATTTGATATATCTTCCCTCCCTCTTCTCCTTTTTAACTCTTAATTCTCAGTTCATCCACTCGCCCACCTGCTGTTCATTAAAATGCTTCAACTATCTTGAAAAAGTCCTTTGATCTTTATCGACCTAGGCTTATTGTTTTAGAAAAAAAAAAACAAAATTGATTAGGATTTTCGATTTACAAACTATGATCCAAGTCTCCAAGAGCTCGAACAAATTAAAAAAAGGATCTAATGGTTAAGCGTTGAATTTTTTTTAGGTCTGTAGTTTACATTTGGTGTACTCATCCATTATTTTTAGGGGCGGTACTACCCTTAGTTTTTAGGGGATGAGTGACAAATTTTAAAAAAAAAAATACATAATAGTGTAAAAATAATTTATTTTGAACATAATCTATTTTCATAGATTTATTTGTTAGTATTAAAAAAGTTCAACATAATTGAATAAAAATAGCTGGAGGTTAAGAGACTTTCCGATTTTTGGAGGGGCAAATTGTGTAAAAAAAAGGTCGGCTGTAGGCAAAAAAAAAAATTCAAAAGGGGCGCAGATTACAAATAACCTTTTATATGCTAAGAATTTTAATTTTTCTATTGGTCAATGGAACCAACTTTGTATGATAAAAATATATATGAGAAAGAGTAAAACCTCAACAAGGATTTGAGGATTTATGTATATAATAGCTTTAAGAGGCTTAATTTATTCCATGATTTGGCTTGATTTACTTATCCAACCTTAATTCTTGGAATTATTGGATTTAGTGAATCAAATTATTCTCAGGATTTAACTCTTGAGATTTAAGGATTAGCCTTTTAATATTGTTAATAATTTAATACTTGTATACCGTTAAGGTATAATAAATATATTAATTGGCTGAATAAGCATTAATTAATCTAACAAAGCTCAATTAATTTTTAAAGAATAATTTATTAGTATTAATTAGCAATTATTTGCTATAATTATTCTTATGAGTTACTAATATAACTTTATTTTATTCAATTAAGTATAAATAATCTATGATTAGATCATTTAAGGGGTAATTTTCCTTATTACGGCTTAGTTTATCCTAATTCACTAGCTCTTGTATTAAATAATATAAATTATCTAGATTAAGTAACTTTTAATTAAATTATCTATATTGTATCCTTAATTAATTAAACCTAATTAATTCATTTAATCATTGTTTAAACAAATTAATGCATACTTATAACCTTAGCTAAATTATAAGTTCTATTACAAAATAATTACTAATTTCCGTGGTTACTTAATTTATAAATTCTAATTAACCATGACTCAACTAAATTATGATTAGATTGAAGTAATATGCATTATTGTGGAAGCTATTCAGTTATCTTGAAATTAAAAATATTCTTAATAGATATATCTTGTACACCATTGAAGATTTAACGGCCACATAAAACAATGCTGCCAACTCTCCATTTGTGGATTAATTATTTTGTGCGGACGTCGAACGTCATCCGGAGACCAACCAGAATGCATCATGTCACCCCTGTGCTCGGTACTACTCGGTATCGAGGCTCGATACCGTTGATGCGGCTCATTCTTGTTGGTCTCCTGACGGCGTTCTGCGTCTGGTCTCCGCATATATAGAATAATTTCTCCCATTTGTGATACTCTTGTGCCATATTTTGATTGTAGTGTTCTTAATTTTAAGTGCCACATGTAGAACTCTTAAGGCTTTCTATCCATGATCTCCCTTTCTTTCACGAAAGAGTATACATAACTTATTTTGTTTAAATTAGTCCTCGATCTACATCTTCCATTACCTAAGTCTTTGCCATCAAATCCGTCAATTCTCGCCTTCTATGTTCCTACATCATTGCCACGACTTTTCCCATTTTTTTTATTTATTTTATTTATTTATTATTTTTTTTTGCTTTTCCCATTGACTTCAAAGCTAGCCTAGTTCTAATACTAGTTGTTGGGGGAAAGTATGCACCCAAAGCAATGAAGAAAGACTAAAAGAATAATAATTCGCAAGAACAACCAAAGAATAACACAATAGGATTTATGTGGGTTGATCACATTCACATACTTATATAGTCAAAGAGATATCATCTCATGTGTGCAATTGAACTCATTGATGCATATAAATGTTGCAGCCTTGGAATGATAGGTAAAAAAAAAAACTGATTAAACTAAACATCCTTCTTCTTTTTTCTATATTTTGGTTTAAATATAGGTGCACTGTAGTGTCGTCAAACAGTCACTATCAAGTCATCCTTATAGTACAACATGTAGATAATCTATCTTTATAGCAAATCCAACCTGAGCATTAATTTAGTCTTTTCTAAATGTGCTATAATTAGATTATCTATAAAACAATGCCGCCAACTCTCCATTTGTGGATTAATTATTTTGTGCGGACGTCGAATGTCATCTGGAGACCAACGAGAATGCGTCATGTCACCCCTGTGCTCGGTACCGCGGCTCAGTACTACTCGGTATCTAGGCTCGATACCGCTGATGCGGCGCATTCTGGTTGGTCTCCTGACGACGTTCTGCATCTGGTCTCCGCATAGAATAATTTCTACCATTTGTGATACTCTTGTGCCATATTTTGATTGTAGCTTTCTTAATTTTAAGTGCCACATGTATAACTCTTATGGCTTTCTATCCATGATCTCCCTTTCTACACGACTAATGATATTGGGCTTCATCTCTCTAAGAGTATACTTAATTTCTTTTGTTGAAATTAGTCCTCGATCTACATCTTCCATTACCTAAGTCTTTGCCATCAAATCCGTCAATTCTCACCTTCTATGTTCCTACATCATTGCCACGACTTTTCCCTTTTTTTTTTTTTTTTTACTTTTCCCATTGACTTCAAAGCTAGCCTAGTTCTAATACTAGTTGTTGGGGGAAAGTATGCACCTAAAGCAATGAAGAAAGAGACTAAAAGAATAATAATTCGCAAGAACAACCAAAGAATAACACAAGAGGATTTATGTGGTTTGATCACATTCACATACTTATATAGTAAAACAGATATCATCTCATGTGTGCAATTGAACTCATTGATGCATATAAATGTTGCAGCCTTGGAATGATAGGTAAAAAAAATAAGTGATTAAACTAAACATCCTTCTTTTTTCTATATTTTGGTTTAAATATAAGTGCGCTGTAGTGGCGTCAAACAGTCACTGTCAAGTCATCCTTATAGTACAACATGTAGATAATCTATCTTTATAGCAAATCCAACCTGAGCATTTTAGTCTTTTCTAAATCTACTATAATTATTAGATTATCTACATGGTTAGTCTCCTTAAGCAGACCGATAAATTGATTGAAACACACTCAAGGAACATTGCACTCTGTCTTAATACTGAGTATCCTAACTGCGACTGATAACTTTGAAGTAATTAAGTGTTGCGCCCATCCCAAATTAGTTGTTGAGCTAAAAAAAAAAATTCATAAAAGTTCATTGCATCCCTATTTGGTACGGTGGCTCTTATCTATGTTCCCAAAATTGTGAACCTACTGTATCAAAAATCATATATTCATAAAACCTTATATTTTTTTCCTTTACTATATTGAAACTTGTTAATGGACCACATTAGGACTCAAAATATGGCTCATTCTCTCCATCATAACATAGTCTAACAAAAATTTCACAATAATTTAACATTTTTCCTATAATGTCTCGTATATATTCCCTCTTCTATTATAAGACTAATTTATCCTCTAGCTATCACATAATAGATAAGAGAATGCTTACCAACTTCTATGTAAGAAAATCTCATTAATCACTAGACCCAATTACAGTTGCTAATTCTCTCTTATGAAGAAGGTCTATAGCTTCTAAATATCAACTTCAGCCTTTGTGCTTATTGCCGACCGATCAACAGAGAAATTCCTCTATATGACACCAACTAACTTAAGTACTAACCTCTGAACTCGCTACTTGTCACCTCTCCCCCTCTACCTTTACCCTTTGGTTGAATAAAGCAAGAGAATGAGTTATTTTCTTCAACATTAAGTAATAATCTATTCACATGATAATTAAAGGTGATAAATAATACTTGTAGAAACTCACAAAATGTTTATAGGAAGCGTTGAAAAATACTTGTAGTAATTTATGACTTGGCAATCAAATTTGATCAAAACTTTAGGCTCAACAATGTATTTTTCAACGAGTTCTACATCCCTTTGGAGCCGTTTCTTAGCTGTCAAATTTCACTACTCAACAATGTTTTGATAAATAATACATGTTAAAGTTTTGATCAGATTTTAAATTTAATGATGAGTAGTGAAATTTTATATGTTCACTTGCAAAAATAAATATAAGAAGCAAGTTTCTTCTTTTTTCAATAGCAAAAAAGTATATATGACAGCTAATAAAGCCTTATATTAACATAGAAGACTCTCCTCATGAACGACCTAGGTGTCGTCGTCATGATCATCACTAACAAGGCCATGAAACTAGGGTTTACAGCCATTATGATTAAAACTGATTTGATTTGATAATTTCTATTAGGTATGCCATTGTTGAAGAGTTAGCTGCACTCGGAGCATCCGTTCATACATGTTCCCGAAATGAAGAAGAACTTGAAAGCTGCTTGCATAAGTGGAGAGGTTCAAATTTTAATATCACAGGGTCAGTTTGTGATGTCTCTTCTCATGAACAAAGGGTGAAGTTGATTGAGAAGGTCTCTTCATTATTCCATGGGAAGCTGAATATACTTGTAAGTCAAAAATAATATTATTAATATAATAAAATAGTTCTATAAATAATCTGGCTAAAAGGTTGATCCACAGACATGATTCTCCTTATTCCTTTAATTGGGCTTACCTATTAATGTAAAATTTTCATTTTTTTGTGCCAAAATATTAACAATGCCCTTTGAATATAGATAAATAATGCAGGAACATACTTAAGAAAGCAAATAGTTGACTCCACAGCTGAGGACTACTCTTTTATGATGTCTACCAACTTAGAATCAGCCTTCCATCTCAGCCAATTAGCCCATCCTCTTCTCAAAGCATCTGGAGAAGGCAGCATTGTTTTTATCTCATCGATTGCTGGACTATTAGGCTACCCAGACATAGCCATCTACTCTGCAACTAAAGGTTTTAATGCCTAGCTTCATGAAAAAAAAAAAATCTACTACAAATACAGCCTTGATATGATTCAATTCCTAGCTTCATTTACTTGCTATTTTCAGGAGCTTTGAATCAACTTACAAAAAACTTTGCTAGTGAATGGGGTAAAGATGGCATTCGAGCTAACTGTGTGGCTCCAGGAGTTACAAGAACCCCACTAAGCATGCCTGTAAGTTAGAAGATTGATTCATCTATATATTCAAAAATGTTCACTGAAAATTGGAATGTATTTGAGATTTAAAAGTAGCATAGGAATCAATGTATCAAGAGGGAAAAATATTGACCCTTCCTTGTTTATTTTGGTCATTTGTGACAGTATCTTGAGGATAAAGAAGTGGCAAGACAAATGGCTATTTTGCCTCTCGGGCGTATCGGTGAGCCTGAGGAGGTGGCATCTATTACAGCATTCCTTTGTCTTCCAGCTGCTTCTTACATCACCGGCCAAATCATCTGTGTTGATGGAGGGAAGACCTTAGGTGCTTGATGGTTGTTCTTTATTTTGTTAGATAAAATACAAATAATTTATTGCTTGTTAAGAGAAGTATGATTTCTTTAGTGAAAAATATCATTGAATAAGAAGTTTCAGAAATTTGCTCTATGTAATTTTGATGTAGAGTTAGTTTTAAAAACTCTAGCATGTGTGATCAAGAAGGTGCAATGTCTAAGAATGTATGGAAGCTCAAACATATTATTGTAATATCCAAACTTTTTAATATATTTTTACTATTTTTATCTTATGTCTCACTAATATATTCATTTGTTATTCTTTTTTTTTAGATTATCATGAATTGATTTTAAATAGACCTGACAATTAGAATAATATATAAACTATCATCTTGTCATGCTTACTACTAGTAATAGTAGAAGAATTAGAAAGAGAGAAAAAGAGAAGAGAAGATAGAGATATAATCAAGAGCTCAATCTTTATTTCATAATGAAACCATACCCTACTACAAACTAGCACTCTTTTAATGAACTCATGATTCAATTATTTAGCTGAAGTGTGTTATAGTTAACAAGGGAAGAAGAAATGTTGTGATTTTACCCTTAATTATAATTTTATCCCCCCTATTTTTAATTCATTTTTCCACATCATTTATGGGATCATAGGCAATTGAGGCAATGTAAGTGTGGTATTATTATTTTTCATATATAATAATAGGTCAATAGTAGTTCTATAAAATGAGAATTTTATTGTGGAATGTTGATTTTCATCATTTAATTTTTGGCATTTTTGTACTCTTACATTCCTATGCAATTCAGGAGTTTGTAATAAATTTTTAGCGGGCATTATGTTTTCCGACGATGCTTTAGTCTGTCATTAGGTGTTTTATCATGTGTATGAATTTCATGCTATTTAATAAATTTATTACATGTTATTTCATATGTTATTGAATATAATAATCATGCATGTGATTTGTATGTTGTATAATTTATTGGGATTTTATTCTTTACATGTTCCTATGCATGGTATGATGTTTCATGTACAATCCTAAGCATGTTGGAAGCAATTTCACGTGTTATGAACATATATTTTTTTATTAGTAAATATTAGTATCTTGTAACGCATACATTGTCTATATTTTTTAAATATGGGTTTATTAGAAACATTGAAAAAAAAATTTTATGATGCCCCATTTGTTATGTATGAATTGGGAGACTCCTAGCTATGATGTTTGAATATTGGGAACTATATAGAAAAGAAGGGTTGGCTTAAAGCTATTTGTTTGTTTTGTTAAATATAACCCTATTGAAGAGGGTTGACTAATGAGCTTTCCTTCAAATGATTACAAACAATGTCTTGGACCTACAAATTGATGATAGGTATAGGATGTATATATATTTATAGCCAATAGACAGAGGGTAATTATAATACCTAAATTTTAATAGGTTGGTCTACTTGAGCAAGGAGTGAATAGGAAAAAAAACAGTTCCTAATAAGCTTATAAGAGATGAAGAGGCATGAATGACCTTAATCCTATATGGAATGTGGGGGAAAAGATATTACAATAAATTTTAAAAAAATATATTTTTCATAATATATATGTCATATTTTAATGCAATGCATGAATTCCCTTAAGAACTCCACAATTAAGTGTGATAGTAATGCAACATTTATAAGATAAAGTACCTCATAAAAAATTACAATAAAAGAATAAAGTCATGAGATCTGACCCATTATGGACATATTGGCCCAAAGTAAATAATATTTTCTAGTGTAGCCGAGGTTATTATAATCAGTATCAAAATATGATTTCATTAAATATGATGTGTGGTTCAAATCAGATGATCAAAAGCAAAAGCTGGTGGACTTGTAATAACTAATTCCAAAGAGAGTTGTTTGCATAGTTGAGAAGTGAAAGCTAGGGATCAACCTTAATAAGGAGTGGCTCTTGATGAACTAATTGTGAAGGCAAACTTCTAGGAGATAAGGGGCGCATGAATGAATTTTAATCCAATATTCATGTTAAATAAAGGATATTATGTAACAATAGTAAAAAATTGGCATATAGTACGTAAAGCATGTTTGGTTTAACGAAGATAACTTTTCTTAAAAATTATGTATTAAACAAGCTAAAAATATGTATACATTATTATAATATATATGCAATAAACTCCACATTAAACTCTGCATTATAAGACTAGTGTCCGACCTGACCGACTCGCATGCGAAAGTGCTCCCAATCCCAACTCACTATTCATTCTACCTATTCGAGTCCAACCCATTTGTTGACTCAATCTTTTGTTCCTTCACTCTTTTCCCGTGCAAAAGGGGGTGTGTGTATATCTATACTACTATTATAAAAGGGGCTTGAGTTTCCACCCCAAGCAAATCTTGTCCTTTCATTTTATTTCTTCAAAAATTATCCTAGCCTTTCATGTATTTGTATTATAAATTTTTATTACTTTAAACGGCTCTTTAAATTGTATTTATAATTTTTGCCCTTCATTTATTTGTATTATAATTTTTGATTACTTTAAACGGCTCTTTAAATTGCATTTTATTACTTTAAATTGCTCTTTAAATTGTATTTATAATTTTCAACGGCTCCTTAAATTGCATTTTATTATTTTAAATTACTCTTTAATTTACATTTATAATTTTTATTACATCAAAATTGTATCATATTAATTGATTTTAATTAAAAAAAACCGGCAACCTATTAAACAACTATTACATACCAAACGGCTAGCGCTTAGATAACCCAACACCTATTAAATACAATTAATTATGAAATTTAACCTAATTAGTAGATTTAAAACACATAATAATATTTCATTTTACTATTTTAGCAAATAAATCTAGATAAGATAAACTACTATTCATTCACATCCTGATCGATCGATCATTTTATTCATTTAAATTTTATTGTGGCCCTTGGATTTCATTTTAATAATTATAAAAATATATGTGTATTGTTTATATAATAAATATTTTGACATATATTTCTTTTATCTTAATTATTAATTACTTAATTGCATTTCAGTTTTTGAAAGATGAAGGAAACCGTTTAATCTAATGCCTCTTCGCATTCCGATCCCCTTCCTAAACCCTAATCGCTTAATCTTCTTCTCTCATCTCAATTTTTCATGATGTCTAAAGAATTGCTAAAAATCTTTAATTTATTTTAATTATTAATTACTTAATTGTACTTAAGTATTTGGAAGACAAAGGTAAACGTTTAATCTGCTCCATCTTATTTCATGCCTCTTCGCATTCCGATCTCTTCATTTATTTATTCGTCTTCTTCTCATGTTGTCTCGGTTCAGCTAGATTTCTTTTGAAAGAATCGCTAAAAAGCTTCTTGGCCTTCTTCTCCTCCTGACCGATCGATCGAAAGTCACAACGGGAGCTCAGGCTCATCTTCTCATCTCATCTCATCACATCATCTATTTGGCGTCTTCATTCTCATGCTTCGCTTGAAAAAGAGTTTTGAAATTTCTGAAAAAAAATTAGTACATGAATCTTTTAAAATCTACCAGGAAAATGGCTGTGATTTCGCGTGCTTCACGTTAAATAATAGTTTCAAAAGAGTCGCTAAAGTAACGATGGGAACTCACCGCAGAGGTATCAATTTTTTTTCTTTGCAGTTTCCGTAAATACTCCTGGCACTATTTGAAAGCAGAGTAAACATGCTATGAGGTTGAAGAATTCCCAGCTCCTTGTTGGAATGTCCTACTTCACAAGTTAGGTAAACTCTAGACTCTTCTCTTCTGATGCAACTTAGTTCTTTTCTCTTGTTTCAAGCATTTAAAGTAATAATGCATTTATGTTTTTTCTTTGGTATTCTTGAGATGTAAATAACTTCCCCCAAAAAAATATTTTGAATTTCCTCCAAAAAAAAGATGTAAATAACAATATATGAAGAATTCATACTTAACAAATAGACAACAAATTTTTCCTCAACAATGTAATTTGAGTGTTTTTCATTGGTTGGGGTACAAGCTTTATGTGAATTAAATATTTGAATGCAAAATTATTTTTTGAAGTAAAATTTGAACTTAGCTTTATTTGTTCATTTCCTTCAGAAATCTTATGTAGAGTGCATAGTCAAATTAATTAAGTTTATTTTTAATGAATTTACTTCATATCGCCTTCAATATGCAAAAAAAAAAAAACATAGTAATCAATTTATTTTTTAGTCATTTTAATCATTTTGATTAAATAGAAATCTATAAGAAAGACATAATATCATCAATATACAAACACAAATTCTCAAGTTAAAAATAATTCATAGGAAACATCTAACAATGTAGTTAAATGCATTTTGTTATTTTATTGATCTCAACATAGAAAATATTTTGTAACAAACTTGGTTTTCAATATTATCTAATACTTCTCTTTGTTCTTCAACTAGGAGTGCAATGTCTGCAAGTATTTGGAAATTGGAATGCAGAGATATTTCACAATATGTACTAATATAAGCGCAATGTCTGTAAATAATGGGAACACATAAATATTTCACAATATATACTAATATATAAATGTTGTTTGTGATTTTGTCCTTAAGCAATCCTCACCATTTCTTTTCCATCAAAGATGAAAGAGGCTAAAATTGGGTCGGACGAAGAGACTAAAAATTTGAGCTTGTGACAACTTTTTTTAGTAAGTACATGTTATGTCTGTTTATAAGATTAATGTTACATATAATAGTCTATATTGCACTAATCTTAAGGCACTAGCTTTTAAGACTATCTTGATACAAATCATTACTTTTTTTTTCTAATTTTTTAGTGAAGGATCTAAAAGCATAAACAAAATCAAGCTAAAACTTTCGTTAAACTCTTTATTGTCTTAAAATTTTTTTGACATTGTGGCTATCCATGCTAGCATGAAAACTTTAATATTTGCAGGCATAGGTAATACTATATTTTAATATTGCATATGAATTATTTGTACTTTTTTAATATTATTTTAAAACTTATAAGCTTTCATTAGTATCTCAATGCCCTTAATCTCTTTTAGTAAATTGCCTTAACAGGTAATGTTTGGTTGATGCGTTAACTAGCTATCATCTTAATATGTTGCCATGTACACAATTGTATAAATTTAATGCTACCATATGTATTAAGCAATCTTATAATATTTTAGATCAAAAGTGTAGGAATTCTTTTTTTTTTCATCTGTGCACGCTACTAATTTTAATCATAAAAACACATTTATTTATTTCAATGTTTATTTTTAAACAATAAATTTAAATAAATTAATATTATTTATAGTTTTAAATTATTAATTTTGAAAATTTAAATTTTATCAATTGCCATAATTCAGACCCCCATGGAAGGAAAAGCTTCAAACGAGTTTTAAAACTTTCCTTTCTCACCTTCTATCCTATCTACTAGGGATATGTTATTTTCATAGTTATAGCCATGATATGAATGTGACTGAAAAAGCATTTTTTTTAATTGTTTTATTTTAATTTCTTGACATCACTCTCTCCACTATTAATTAGATAGAGTTTCATTTAGATGCATAAAATTAATTATCTATTTTCTTTTAAATCTAAACATTATTTAGTAAGTTCTGCAAAATGTCTTATGTTATGTAAAAAAATTAGTATATGCATATATTGTTGTTGATCTAATATTATTGAAAATATTTCTTTCTTCCATCCTACATGCCTAAAATAGAAAATTGCTCACGAGGATCTAATGGCTACTCTTTTTTTGTAATAATTATCCCTCTTTTTGTATATGTTATAAAGTTGTTATATTTTAAGTAATATAACATCAACTAAACCTTATGCTCATCAATTAAAATTTTGAATGTATTATAGATGCTTTCCGAAAATTTTCAAATTTATTAAAATTTTTAATCAATATTTAAGATTTCAGTTCTTCAGTCCTGATATCCTTCACCGAGGTTAGAATCTTGCAAAATTTATAAGTAATGTAATAGTGTGCACTTGTCAAGAAAGTGAACATTTGTTATTTATGAGATTTGGTTTAAGCCAAAAATATATAATATTTTTCTATTTTGATTTAAACAATATATTGAAATTCATTCTTATGTTTTATATAAATTCCAAGCTATTTTGAAAAAAACATATAAATTAAGTATAATAACAAGTTAAATCATCTTCAACTTAATAATAGCTTTGTTTAAATTTTCATATAAACTCATTTCTATCAATAATAACTGGTTTGCATTTATTTTCTTCTTTAATAAACTTAATATTTTCTCCTTTTAAAAAAATGATAATATAATTAAAATATTCATAATATAAATTTTTATTTTTAATTCTTTTTTTACGTGCATTTAATGCACGTGCAACAAAACTAGTATTATTAAATTCTTTAGACATTTGACATTTCAAAAAAATGAAGTATCACTTCCTGTATGGACAATTAAATAAATTTTTAACAAAATTTCTTTAAATTTTACTTTTAAAAGTCGAAAAAATAGCTTCCTCATTTCAAGAGCAATCAAATAGACGTCTAAGCTTTATAATGGACAGAGAATAAAAGTGGGTGGTTCCCACAACAGTACTTTCATGCATTATATAACTTTTTCAATGCCATATACATTATTACAAATATGTGAATTTTAATGACTAATTAATAATTTTATGCAAGTTGCAATCAAAATAAGATAACAAATAAATATTAAATTATCATAGTTGCATATTTTGTTTGGCCCCTTTTTTCCTACGGAGGCCTATTAGATGCATTTCAGACTAATATGATGACCCCAATCCCTCGATTGATTCAAAATGTTAGCTCCTTGGGGTGTAATTCTTGGTTTCCTTAGACTCCTAATACTCCAATTCAAAGTCCTCTACTCTGCAGCCCTCTTACCCACCATCATAAAGCAAAAGGTATCAACCACTCCAGAAAACATAGTACAGGACTTTCTTGCTTAATATCTTGAGAGCGCCTTGGAAACTTAGGAGAATAAGTTAAGATATCCTGTCTGTCATGGCAAATTATTGGGTTCAGACACCAAACGTATTCGCAGCCCAATAAAAATACATCACATCACCTACTACTCAGTACTGAGCTCAGTACTGAGCAATACCAAACAGTACTGAGCTCGGTACCGTGCAGCTCGGTACTGCTCAGTACCGAGCTAAATACTGCTCGGTACTCAGTACTTCATAGTACGGAGCTCAGTACTGTGAATACCGAACGTAAGCTGTGTCATGTGTCCAAACTCAATAATCTCCCGTCTGTCAATTACACACCCGTGGGTTCCAATCGCTATAGCCTCGAGCCATAGGCAAACACGAGACCTTGTACCTGTTTACCCACCAGCTCTACCTACCATCACTTACCCCTCACGCCTGCCAATCTACCAACTTCGACCCCCCAACTTTACTCTTCCTTGGTTTAATATAAAAGACTAAGATGATTATGATATATAATTATCGTGTAATGAAAATTGGCAAGCAACTCATTGAATCTAATGATGTTGTGAATGTACCTGAGTGTATTAAGAACACTATTATCAGCCTCTTTTGGTGGAGAAAATATTAGGTGCAAATACTGGATTTCTCTGTCTACAGTAAAAGCATAATCAAAGCACAGTTATTGTAGCAGCTGTGCTTTAACTGCGCTTTTATTGTAAATACAGAGAAATCCAAATGGTTCTCTTTGTCCGATGTCGGCACCTAATAATTTGCCCTTCTGGTGATCACAATAGGATACATAACTCTCATCACATCAATACTTGTACAAAAATAGACTCAATTACACAAAAAAAAAACTTGTGAAATTATTTTCTTCATTTCTAGAAGGCTGACAACACACGCAAAAATGCATGAACTAAACCCCATAACCATTCATTGGTTTAGATGCCAATCTGAACGGCAAAGGGTAACTCACATTACCAGTAAGGGAAAAGATTTAAAAAGCTTATATATTTTATCAATTTATACAGGTAAAAACACCTGCGAAAAATTAAGATTATTAGGCATCAATAAATTCGAATAATGAAAGAATTCAGACTGAAATGATCCCCACATATTTACTGGCAAATATAATAACACATTTTGCAAAAAGCCTTGCCATGTTAGGAAAAGCGTAACAGTTACTATCAACATTTTTAGTTTTGCAGCACCTGTAAGCCTAACGGTGTCGAGAAACACCATAGCTGCTGATGAAATAAACCAACGGTCAAATACTCCGACTCTACATCACAGCAAAAGAAGAAACTTCCTGCAACAGACTCTTGCCAGTGTTTAGTACAAGTCCAGAAACTTGTGAGCATAGTAGTGTCTATCTGCACTACTAATTTGATAATAACATGAAGCTTGATCAATAATTTCACTAATAAATTTGAAAATTTCTGGTTAGAGCAATCTTGAGAACCTATCTATAATCAGCACTGTGTACATGGCTAACTAGAAGCAGGGAGAATGTAATAGAAGAGAGCTAAATGATACAGCATTACTAGGTATACAAGAAAAAAAGAATGGATGCAAATATTATAAACATACAGGCAGGGCAGGGCCAACTTTGCACAAAATGCATCTTTTAAAATCTACCTAATAACCTAACAAAACTGCTGCTTCATTTGCGCACGCAAACTGGAATCTGATTTCAAATAGGAGATTTTGCAAGTGCAAGAGTATGCCACCACCCACAAGAAACATTCATGATGCGGAGGTTCTCGATTGGGACCTCAGAGGGTATGTTCCGGTCAATAGAATCACCAAGGCCAAGCTGTACAAGGGAAGACTATTCAGTAACTCCTCGAACATGTTATCAAGTTTTTAGTTTTAAAAACATTTAGTTTTAAACAGTTTTGATCAATCTGAGCTTTCAGAATAAAGTTTCATTTGGGATGACTTTTTTGTTGCTTCTTTAAACAGCATTTTAGTAGAAAAATTAAAAGTTTTATATTAGGAAGCTGCTTTAAAAAACAACAAAAAAGTCGTACCAAACGAAGCCTAAATCTAATAACCAAAATATTTATTGATCAATTCAGACGGCCTTTTGTGTGCTTCAGATAAATCGGAAGATCGGAAGACTGCCGTGTGAAACTTTATCATATGAGGTATGCGCCATAAGCTTTGAACGAGGAGGTAAAAACCCTGACTTGAAACCTATTATTTATAATATTGCCCCTTAAGGTGGGACTTTGTACCACTTAGGTATTTGGTTATAAGCAAACCAGTAGACTCAATGAGTATCTCAATACTTGTTCACAGAAGGATCATTTTCATTCGCTTATTCAACTAATTGAACAAATGTTTAAATAGAATTTTAAGACTTGAAATTTAAAATAACTTGTTTGAATATTAACCTACTCGTATATTTATATTCGCGAGCATTCTTGTTTATTATTCAACTATTATTCAACAAATAGCTTGCTAAGAGCTCGATAAAATGTCCATTAAATGATGGTTTAATTACTTATTTGATGATTTAGTGATTCAATATCCCAAGTGGTTTACATCCACATCTAGTTGCCTATTTGAACTAGGATTCCACTGGTTTCATTATGGACATAAGCATCATTTCTAAGACACTCTTAGCAAGACATGAAAGGATACCTTCTGCCAAATCACTCTAACACATTAATGGTTACTAGAGCTATTACCAATAATTAAAAGACTTGCAAATAACACAAAGAAAATAAACAACTATGACTAAGCAATTGATAGAAGATATACTCTCTAATTGTACTCAAAGGATTGTGATGAGGATGAACACTTTGATCTCTATTTGTTGATAATATATAACCTTCAGGCCGAAATTATTCTCTCTTATGACTTAAG
The DNA here is from genome assembly GCF_001605985.2 of Dendrobium catenatum. Taxonomy (NCBI): domain Eukaryota; kingdom Viridiplantae; phylum Streptophyta; class Magnoliopsida; order Asparagales; family Orchidaceae; genus Dendrobium; species Dendrobium catenatum. The sequence goes on from NW_021319178.1 coordinate 24,293,294, forward strand.
AATAAGAGTGGAATCTCTTCATTTTAATAAAAGAGATGTAATAGTATTCTGAAGTTACATGAGTTAAAGTAAGCGGCACAAATGTGCATTTCATGGATGGCTAAAAAGGACAAAAAATTCCCAACAATACAAGATTAATTGACACCTGCGAAAAAAATAAATTCATGATAACTTGATAAGGTTTTATAATAAGCCATGAAGCCATTTATGAAGACCAAATAAAGTTTATAGAAACTCAGAAATAAAAAAGTCTTTAGCACAAAAATTTAGTAGATATAGACTGAAGCTAAACCTTATAATGACCCACTAACCCCATAAAAGCTCAGCGGTGACTCACTGATTGGCTGAGAAGTCCAATAATATTTGGATTCATAGAATAATTCAAATCATAAATAATTAAGCTCTAAATATTAAAGATATTCTATAATAAGTTTATTTTTATAACTAAAATATTTATTAATTAAAAAATTACAATATCACAATTATTGTATTTATCATATGTGAGACATTTAATGTAAATCATGCTCAATCAAATAATTTACTCAAACACCCACAAGCTAGGGGTGTCAATTCGAGTCAACGGGTCAGATTCGGGTCAAACCCGAGTTGACCCAGGCATAAACGGGTTGACCCGAACCCAACCCGATTTTACAAATGGGTTGGGATTTTCAACCGGACCCGACCCACAGGTTACGGGTTGACTCGACTCGACTCGTGGACCCAATTAAGTTCTGTCATCCATCTGGATCTGTCATCGAGGTCGAGTCGATTGCTGCAGCGCAACTCGCGAGTGCGGGCTTGCCGCTTGTGGTTCCGTCGACAAGCACGAGTCGACAAGTGGGTCTCGGCGTCTTGCCCTAGTGGCCAAGCCGTCGAGGTCAACTGGAAACTGGTTGAGGCATCGAGCAACGAGCGAGAGTGGCTGAGTGTCGTGTGAGCCTGTGACTGTCGTCCAACAATTCGATGTCTGAGTGCGGGCGGGGCATTCCGCATTCGTCGGCTTGGGTTAGGCCTGCTAAGGGCGTGGTGTGGTTCGGCGTGCAACGACAGACGGTAGTCGGCGACAACAACTGAGCGGGAGCAGTTCCTGCGACCGCGGTTGGAGAAGGTCGACCAAACTTAAACTGGTCAATTCGGGTAAAACTCGGGTTGCCGGGTTGACCCGAACCCGACCCGAAATATAAACATGTCCAAAGATAGGACCTGAACCCGACTCGTTTCTTTATCGGGTCGACCCGAACCCGGACTTTTTAAGTCGAGTTCGGGTCGGATTTTTGGGCCATGTCAAATATTGACACCCCTAACACAAACTAAGCTAATTAGTTAGAATATTCAGCTTGCTTCTTTCAAGCATCATAATTCACCATTTTGAGCTTATCCATAAGCTACACAAGCTCCATTCAAGCCTGGTGGACAAAAATCATCATCAACATAATTTAGCTAGCACCATTATAAAACATGTACAACACTTAGCAAACCATTGGATAACACCAAAAAAATTTTGTTATCATCAAATCACAAATGTCATACATAAGTCACATGGGCTCATGTATCAACAAATAGTAATCAGTATATGTGCATGATTAGGATATTGCCAAAATTTATACATATTGATTTGCAGATTTTTATAATGATGTGGGCTCCGAAAATTCGTCCCCGGCCTCCCCGTAGCTTTTCGGAGGAGTTTAAATAGATTAAGTTCCGAGATAAATTTCGGGAAGGTAGATTGGGTTTGTAGATAAGACACTACCAAAAAATTTCGTCCTCATTTTGCGAGGACTTTAGATCTGAGTTCTTGTTTCATATAGACACAAGCCCCTATAGTTAATTACCCCTCTCGGTAAGGGTAATGAGAGAGAACTTTCGATTAAGGCTAGTCGTCGATCAGATACATAAATATACATAGAAATACATGTTAGCAGCATGGGCTTAGGAATTTGAATGTTTGATATTTAAAATTGAAAATTTCACCATCTTGCACTTAAAACGGGTGGTGGGGGAATGAATGATTGACCCGATAAAGATCACATGGTTCCGTCATCCCGAGCCATCATGGTCCTTGGTCTACTTAGTCAGAGGAGATAGTCGACCCAACCTGACAGAAGGATCCTTGTCGACAGTCATGGGTTGCTTCGTCCAAAGGTACCTTGTAGACCTGGGGTGAATGTTTGCCTAAAGGGACAACTATGAATCCACCTTAGCTAATAGAGGGCTTTGTGCCCTATCTATTATATCATATTAATTCATATCTCAAGGATTTGATGTCATTAGGGAGCATACAGGCTCTGGCCATAATCATAATTTAGTGGTGTCATTTGGCGGCAAACCACCCTATTCAGAGGGCCTCGGTCACAACCGTTTATCCTGCAGTGCCATATGTCGGCAAAACTGCCGGTTAGAGGACACGTGCCACGTCCTTACTAGTAGGAGACTATTTGAGAATGAATCCTAGTGATATTCTCCACTAGACATTAGCTCTTTATGAGCTGAAGTGATTTTTAGATTTGTCCACCCCGGCAAAATGTTGCGGAGAGTGGATAAATTTTGTTTTAAGTGATTTGATAGATTATTTCAAATTTAAATATTTCATATTTTGATATTTTTTTGGAAAATTTTGGACATTTGACGGGTCTTCTATAATGACTAGTAGGAACTCGTATTTGTCATAGCCCCTCTGTATTTGCATGTAGGTGATATGTTAGATGCACGAACAGTGTTCATCAAGAAGCTTTCAAGTCTCAATAACCTTATCCAACTCAATGTTCAGAATCCGGTTGAACTAAAACTCACTCCATCTTTGAAAATAATAATTTGATCGGGCTTTCTATTCCCAGAACTTGTATAGAAATCAATAAACAACTCCTTGATTATGCCATCATCATTATTTTATGTTATTTGCTTAAATGAAGAATCAATCATTTCAAACTTAGATGACTACGTCCTTACTGATGTCATGTACTTCGAAATCTGCGATCACTGCCTTGCACTAACAACTACAACAATTGAAGGCACTTCGGGCCATCCGGGAGAATCATGCGAGATATCCATTTCTAAAATAACGTTGTAGCCCTCGAGATGATTGAAATAACATGTGTGTTTCCTATTTGTAATTGTGAGTTTAATTAAACTTTGCATTAATCTTTAACAACATATTTTCCAAATATTAATCATTAACTCTAGTGGGCGCAATGCATTATGTGTTGACATTCACTTGAATACATCTAGATGTATCACATTGTTATTTCCATTGCATGTCAAATCCTCTTGGTTGCAACTGATATGTTGATTGTGGCATGAGTCTCTTGTAGTGTCATTGAAACTCGTACAAACTCTTGTACGATCAAGAGATTCCTCACATTGACAATCTCCCGTTGCTTCTTGCATACAGGTCAATGTGCTCATTTGAATCTTGATGTTGACTACTGGCTAAACTATATTCCTTGACAATCCTTTTATGCTTATCTAGACCCTACTTGGATCTCATAGGACCTTTCTCCTTCATGGTGTTCGCAAGTAAATGTAGAAGGGATTACTGCATCTTTCTACATGATTGCCATAAAGATTACCATCAGCTTCACTTTTCTTACTCGAATGCATTCATTTGTCATTCACAGTGTATTTTCACCTTTGTTGCACATATTCTATACTTACTTGTGGACAGTGTATTGTACACATGATGAGCTTTTGTGTAGCTCGTAGGAGCTTGCATCTACAGCCTATTCTCCACCTTTGCTTGTATGAGGGTAATGTGCATGTTTGAATGATAGATACATATATCATAATCCATCATTGTTGTCTTCATATGATTTGCAACATTTGTCTATCTTTACTTATGATAAAACTATAAATGCCCATATTGGAGATGAGTTAAATCCAATGCTACTAATCCGCTATCATGCTACAAAGATTTCAAGCCATGGCTTTGTGACCAAATCATATCCTTCACAATCTTCTCTTTGTTTGCAAACAAGTTCCACTTGCAAACTCCTTATCTTCAAAGAGGATTTGTTATATGCATGATGAGTTTGATACCATATTCCTCAATATTTTAATTTCAATTGAGATGATTGTTACAAGTTAATTGTTGTTGTCCAAAAAGAAATTTTATGTCAAAGCTTGTAATCAATTTATGCATGAATCTTAATTCATTTATTTATCATTTATTTTGTCACTCCTATGGTTCATGATTTCCATATTAAGTATTAATCTTTGGTCCAAGTCAAATTTAATGTCATTTATTCAATATCCATTTAAGTTCAACATAGGTTCCATGATGTCCAAAATTGATTCAAGTCCTTTGTTGTTCAAGTAGCAAATTCAAGTTTTATGACTCATGTATTTGTTCATTTGAGTTCAAAACAGGTCCTCTGCTGTCCAAATCAAGCTCAAGTCTGAGTCTAGTTTGTTGTCACTTGCTTCAAGTCATGCTCAATCAGTGTTCAAATCAAGTTCAAGTTTGAGCTTATTTCAATTTCATTTTACTTAAGTTCAAAATCTTTATTATTTACTCATGTCTTTTTAAGCTTTAAGTTCAAGTCCAAATCTTTTGTATAGTCCTTGTTTATTTGATATCAAGTCCCTTGTATTTATTGAAAATTTCGATAGCTCCCGGCGTCTCCCCGTTTAGGGGAAACTAAGGGAAACTGAACCATCCCACCACGCTACAAGAGCGTGTATGGTTGGTGTCGGATGACACTGAGGCTGTACATCTTCGATCCCACTATGCTACAAGAGCGTGTATGGAGGCTCCAAAGAACCTGCTTAAAGAACACAAATGGTTTTCACTGCCACGCTACAAGAGCGCGTACAGGTACTTAAGGACTCCCCACCACACTACAAGAGTGTGTATAGGGCTTACCCGCGTCATTGTATGTGTCGCATCGGGTTTCCTCCTACCGTGCTACAAGAGCACGTATAGGGGATTTTCCGGCTCGACACAAATGCCAAAAACAGGGTTTTTAAAGTTTAGGACTTATATCTTCGTATAAACTGATGACGACAAGGTGGAGGTCACGAAAATTGAGAAAAAAAAAATCTATTACTCCTTTTTTATTTTCCTTTTTTTTATCTTTTTCCTTCTTTTTCTACCTTTTTTTTTCCTTTTTTTTATTTTTTTGCATTTTCATTTTCTCTTTTTCCTTCTTTTTCCTTCGTATAGACTGATGACGACAAGGTGGAGTAAATTCAATCAATATTGTCCAAATTAATTTATTTCTCTCACATGTGGTATTATCCTTACCTTCACCATAATTTGTATTTGTGTTTTCACTTATATAGCTTTTGTGCTAGTGTAATTATTGTCATAACTTATATAATTGAGTTAAAAATTTCTATTATACCTAATAGTAATAAACTCATTCACTTGGTTAATATCTTAGGCTAAACATAAGTTAATTTGTACAGTTTCACTTATAGGATTCAATTAATCAATTATAAGTTATATTGTGTAAAATACATGTACACTCCAAATATTAGTTTACACATTGTGTATATAATATCTCCTATAGGTTGTTAATTTAATTATTATATTTATAGCTTCCCATTGTGATTCTTTTCAACTATATTTTTTTTTTTTGGTTTGAGGGTATGCTCCAGTGGAAGATAAGATTAGAGAAAGTCGTCTTAGATAGTTTGGTCATATAAAATGGCGGCCTTCCGATGTCACAGTCAGGAAAATAGATGTATTAGATCTGACTTATGTTAAAAAAGATAGAGGTAGATCTAAAAATACTTGATTAGAAAATATTAGAAATGACATTCCTTTATTAGATTTAAATGAAATTTTAAATTTAACAGGTCACAATGGAGAAAAAGGATTCATTTAGCCGACCCCACATAGTGGGATAAAGGCTTGATATTGTTGTTGTTGTTTAAGGGTATGAATTGGTGGATTTCAAAAGAGAAGTGTCTCATATTCATCTTCCTTCCCCATTCGTGTGTAATTAATTATAATTTTTTAGTGCACGCCTAAAGAGAGCAGATTCTTATGTAATTAGGACCTTTAATCCATTAAACTTTATTTCTTTTGTGCATCACATTCATTGTATCATCTAGACTCATAAGTGCCTTGTATCATATTTATTGATTTTTGCTCACTTGAGTAGGGCTCTGGGCCCCATCAGGGCACAATGACCCAATATTGGTTTATGATATTTCATTACGATCATGCTGACTAAGGGCCAGGTTATATCCACGCAGAGGCAATGTAAATCATAAAAAAGTTCTCATTTATAAGTATGCTAAAGAATCAAATATGTTAATCTCAAGAGAAAGGAAATATAGTAATTAATTATAAATTCTTTTCATGCCCTGCTAAAGTTTGACATCAGAGTGTCTATTTGACATTACATATAAGAAAAGGTTTAATCAATTATTATTCTATTTAATCAGCGTCTTCTAGATCCACTTAATTGAGTTGCAAATGAAATTAATATTACAAGTAAATCCGTAAGATCAACCAAAATGAAAGTAATGATGAATCATCTAGCAGTAGATTATTATATATTACAAAATGACTCTCCAAATGAAGAACTATTGGAAGAACCCTACAATGAAGTTTGGAATTTTACACAATTCATATTAAGAGTGTAAAAAAGCATAAAATAAATGTGCCAAATTTTGTTCAACTAGACTGAAAATCAACTATTCTCAAATTTTTTAACATTAAAAAAAGGTTCAAATTCAACTCATTTATCAGATAACCGAAATAAAGATAATATTTAAAATTGATGAGCCTTAGAAGCATCACTAGTTTTTTTTATTAATGAATCTGATTATATGAAAAATAAGATATCTGAAAACCAATAAAAACACTAGTTTTTAAGTGTGTGTGCGCGCACGCATGTGTGTACCATTTCATGTATCTTATCTAGGAAAACTAGTAAATACACTTTAAAATTATGAGCGATCCATACTTTAAATTCTGCAACACTTAGAAAATATACTTTTACTTACTTTTACTAAAATAAAAAAAATATTCATGAGAGAGAAGGATGGAGGGAGAATAGCACATAAAATAAAGACAATTAAACTATTCATAAGTTAACTTCTAGTTACTAGCACATTGCATTACTTTCATACCTGGCCATATTTGTTCCATCCCCAGCAAAAAACTCTGCTATCCTCTGTAAAATAAAATGCAACGTCGGTGATAAAGCCATACATTGATGTAACATTAAAATGATTCACCCAAAAGCTTTTATCATATTCTTTACAAAGTGCACAATCCTCTCCAATTTAAATTTTCGAAAACTACCTGTAACTATGGCACTGTGGCGAGCACCACAGGAAACAATTTTCGCATTCATACTCTCTAATGATGGGGCATCCAATAGTTTGGGAAGTGTCTGCAATAAGAAGTAACAATAAGATACAATATGAAGTCCAATTCACAGCATTCCAAAAAGGTATGATGCACAGTTGACGACGATGGCTAGCTATTTAAAATTAAAAGTCAAACCTCTGCTTGATCTAGACCGGTTCCTAGCTGTCCAAACTGATTTCCGCCAAATGCATAGACACCACCATCAACTGAAATACACAGTGTGTGCCATAAACCAGCAGCAACTCCGAGCAAACTGACGCCCAAAAGAGAAGAAACACATTTTGGACTGAGTTCATCATCTGTAGATCCATTCCCGCACTGGATATTGAGCACACAGGTAAAAATTACAAAAGAGCAAACTGAATGATTAGTCATTCCATGTGACCTCAAGATTTAAGAGAAAATTATGAAGGATTAAAAGTCAATATCTCCATGATACAAGGAACCTCATCTTCAACAATATACTTGCTTTATCTCCATCCTTTCTACTATACCTACATATTAATCCTGGAAAGCAGTTAATATTAAGGTGGAGTAGGACACAACATAAGGTAGTAATCAATGATTCAAAGGGTTGTACATCAAAATTATTTTGCTCTATTCTTATAGTCAATGTCAATCTAGAAGTAATATTCAAGATGACAAAATAGCTAAAGGTTCACAATATGCTCTGCAGTCATAAAGCAGAAATCAACCCATCATACTAAATTTGATCGGAAGTAAATTGACAAAAGCAAAAGAAGTTAAGTAGTTCAGCACAGAGCTACTGTGCTATCCAAAATATATTCTCCTGAAAGGAGAAGAAAATGACCGTCAGCAAATTATCTCACTGTACAAAAGCAAGGTTGGACTCAGATTTACCACAGCAAATTAAATCAATCGGCTACCGAAATGTATATGTTGGGATTACTCCAAAACTTTAATGATCTTAATCCTTATTATATTTCATATGAGAGAACAATTTGGAGAATGTTTTAAAATCAAGTGCTCGGCAGGACAGGTTAGAAAGGTGTCAAAATAAATATTACCGATCATCAAAATTAAGTACAAAGTTAATTATATAAAGATGAAGAGTACAAATGTAAATTATTTGATTAGGATCACATAACAAACTTCCTAGTAGCCTTCCTTCCTAATCTAAGGAGCATACATAAGTAGAACTTGTGCACATTCTCAAATCAAATACTAAGTGACTATATTAGCTTAAAAGTATAGCACATAAGCAAGTATTTCACTAGGAAACCTTTACAACTTGTTTGAGTTGGCCCATGTTAACATAGGGAAATCTCCACATAGAAATACTTTGTAGATGGTAAGAAGGGAATGTCATTTGGGTGCTCCCTAGAACATTACCCTCATTCCCCTACCTCCTGCTAAAGCCGATCTTGCAATCTCTTCCTTGCTTGCATGCAACCCAAATCCAACAGATAAACCTCATGCAACCTCCAGCATCCATCCCATCTTCCCTCCCCTCTTGCCTGCCCGCCTACCACCCACTTGCTCCAGCATGCAATTGAGCCACATGCAAATCCCCCAACCCTTCCACTGAATCCCTCCTTCGTATCCCGAAGCTACCGCTCCTACACGATCCTCGCTCACTATTACTCAACATGCAATCGTACCACACAATCTCATTAGGTCAAAATGATGCTTAAATTTACTACCAGCAAGAGAACTTCATAGTACAAATTTTGCACTCTAGCATGGTACCATTGAATTTAAACATGCATTTTTTGTGCGCTTGATATGGCTATTTTCTTACGCTCTAAATATCATTGTAATACAACTTAGCACCAAGATAGGTCAGACCATACAACCTAAACCTGATATTGTGCTTAAATTTGTTCTGAAATATTTCTCGCAGCCTAGAAGCTAACTCTTCCCACTTCCACAAAATGTGATTCTTCAACACTAGCAAATAAATAATTGGAGAAACCTATTAAGTGAAAATTATGTAAGTTTATATTGTATTATATTCCAATAAAAATGTATGTTTTAGTTGATGTTGTGCAGGAATGTTTCAGAAAAAAGTCAAAAAGTTACAAAGTTAGAACAAGCATTGCAGCACCCCAGACACGCTGGAACTAGATATCGCAATGCTCAAGTCTCAGAAAAATTAAAATTAATTCAACGTCCGGCTAAAAAACAGTCAGGGCCGCAGCGCTATTGGCGCCTCAACACCACAAAAGAAACGCCTCCACTCACTACTCTCGATCATTTTTGCAAATAATTCAACGCTGAAGCGTCGACCTCCAGAGCGCCGCAATGCCAAAGGACGTGTTTGAGCGCCACGATGCCCAATCTTTTGCAGCTCCAGGACAGGGCAATTAAGAATGGTTTACTAGGGAAATGTTGGGTCGGGTCAACTCAATGCCACAGCTAAAAGTCAACAGCGCCAAGGCGCTTGTTAATCATTGTAACGCCACAATGCTACCCTATCGAGCGTCGTGGTGCCTGAGTCAGTTTATATGAGTAAATATAAATAATTTTTTGTTCTTTTGAGGAAATGGACGGAAAAGAGTGTGGAGAAATGTTTAGTGGAGTGGTTGGTCATCTATGTAGTGGGCAAAACAACACTTAGAAGTGGAAGAGAGATTGGAGATAAAAAGTGTGAAGAAGAAACCACTCCGGAAAGAGTCCATCTGCAGGATCTGTGTGGGATTCTCAAATCCGGGTGATATTTTCTTCATTCTCTTTTTTGTATCTTTTCTTGAAAGCAAGTGATGAAAAATATTTTGTTCCAAATTAATTCTATGGTTGACTAACTATTTTATTTTGGGCTGATGATGTGAATAATCTTTTTTTTTCCTAATATAAACTTATATATATGTGTGTGAGTGTGTGTGTGAATGATAGTTCTCAATTACTCACGTGCTTAATTTAATTCTATGTAATGGCCACATATGAAGTTAAAATTTAGTGTGACGGAGGAATATTGAAATAATGAGGATTGAGATAGAAAACTTTCATGCTTAGACATAGGATGAATATGATTATGGGATCTATGGAGATAGAATCACTGTAGAGAGGTGAAAACATTTCTTTACATCCTTACAAACTCGACAAAGATATGAGGGTGCATATGGTCTGATTCACAACTATTGTAGATGAATCTAGTTAGGAAAACATAGGTTCATTCACTATCATCAGTCCAAAACATCTTAATTCTGGTTATTTTCACTTTTTACTTCATTTTTTCAGTAGTAGTAGCACCTCACTGAGGGACACTCAGAAGTGCTCAAACTATCCAATGTTGGGCTTTACATTTTAGCAATCTAATGTTGGGCTTGAATCACTGACCACCCACAACTGTGTCCCGCTGGGGAGGATGTCTCTTTTCATCTAAACTAGTACGGGTTGATTCCAAATCACCCTATAAGCCCTCATCCTTCGGGCAATTCCTCCAACACTCACCTTTATTTCATAGAGTAGATACATTTTGTGGCTTGAGTAAGCAATACTAGGGACGGTTGTAGCACACTTGTGTCCTCATGAGATCAATACTCTTCTCATACATTTTATTACTTGATCGGCAAATGCACGTGCGTAGCTAGGAATATCGCATGCATATATAGTAGTAGAAAATCTCCATCAAATCTTTGGCGTCGTTCCCGAGACACAAAGGTGTAATTTTTGCAATTTCCTTTATATTGCCCAAAAATTGTACCATATTTATTATTTTATCCCGCTTTTATTGTTTAATTTTTAATTGGTTAGTTGTATTTGCATTTGTATTTATCAATTGTGAAATTGTGAACTTTTGATTGTTTTTGCAGTTGTTGTTTCATCTATTTTTCAATTTCTTTTCATATATTATTTTTTGTTTGTGTATGCATTGTAGACCTAGTAAGGAATATATGTTGTTTGGCCTAGAAATAGAAAGGGCCCTTACAAAAATAAAAAAAATTAAAAAGACTGTAGATTTAGATATGATCGAACCAAATCCAGATCAAGACCAACCTAGACCTCTTAGGGAGAGTCAATCCATTAGTAGATGGAATCCATCAGAACATCAACCGACATACTATTCAAGCTAATAACTTTGAGCTAAAATCTGTTATTATCCAAATGGTTTAGAATTCTTAGTTTGGGTGAACTTTTATTGAGGAGCCAAATTTATATTTAGCTAGTTTCTTGATTTTTGCAATGTTTAAGTACAATGTAGTCAGTGATAATGCCACTAGACTTCAATTGTTTTCATTTTTTTAAAAGGACAAAGCTAAATTGTGGTTGATTTTTTTGCCTTCAGGCTCTATAACCACATAAAATGAGTTAACACATAAGTTTCTAGCAAAGTACTTTTCATCTTTAAAAATAACGAAGTTTAGGAATGATATTATTTCATTTTTTTCAATATGATGGAGACTCAATTTATGAGAGCTGAGAAAGATTTAAGGAAATACTTAGAAAGTGCTCTCATTATGCTTTGTCTGATTGGTTGATGATTCAAACATTTTATAATAGACTTGTAGAATCCCTTAGGTCTATAATTGATGTAACATTTGGAGGATCTTTGATGTTAAAACCTTTTAATGAGGCTTATGCTTTGATAGAGGAACTGACAACAAACAACTTCTAGTGGCCTTCTGATAGGGTAAACCCTAAGAGAGTAGCAAATATCTATAAGTCGGATGCTTTAACTATTTTGACTGCTCAGGTAGTGGCCATATCTAAGTTAGACAATCTTAGAATTAGTATAGCCTAAAGTTCACCTATGCATTTGGATGAGAATAACTTAAATTCTGCTAGTGATTCTATTGCTCAAGAGATAGAGAAAATGATAGCCCTCAACAGCTTGTAGTGAACCCTAGACCTTATTATCCCCCAGGCTTTAATCAGATTAATCAATATAAAGATAGGAAGAGACCTTTGAAATATTTAGTGCTTCATATGGGAAATCAATTGCATAGTCAAGTTGTTGTCATTAGGAATTTAAAGAATCAATTACGGCAATTAGAAATTTAATTTAGCAGTACACTACATGGCATATTACCCAGCACCACTAAAGTTAATCCTAAGGAATAAGGGAAAAAACAAAGTATGAATCTGTTGAGGAATAGTAGTGATGTGACAGCCAAAATGACAAATCTAGGCAAGTTTGGCTGAAAACTACATACTTAGCGCTGTTTGGAAGGCAACTCAATCCTATTGTGTTAAATCCTAGTGTTGTTTGTATAAAATGTTTTTGGTTATTTTATGTTTTATGTACATTGTGAAAATTATTGTGTGTGTTTGTCATGAGTTTACTAATTGTGATTTTATATTAAAGGATTATATTTTTTTTTTCGAGCATTTTGAATCTGCACTAAAACTGAGCTAGTGCCACGACATTAGGCTTTAGATCATCGTAACATTAATGCTTCAAGCACTGCAACATCTAGGTTTAAGGATGCAGTGCTACAGTCTCGAGAAAATTCATGTTAAATGCAATGCTGCACTGTTGCACATTCAAGCACCGCAATGCAACTTAAGTTCACGTAGTGCTTAAGCACCTTACTAGAGTCATCTAAAACACCAACAGTGACACAAAGGGAGTTAACTAAGGAAGGATGACCTAAACCCATAGAAGTGGAACCCATAATGATATACAACAAGATAGAATAAATTAGTTTCTCAACATCTATAGAGTGACCCACATGGATAACATAGTTTAAAATCATTCTTTATTTGGTCACCTCACTAATATTCTTGCTTAGCAAAAATCGGGCAGAAATAAAATAGTGCAAAGCTTTTGAAATCTGGTTTAGGTTAGATGCTAGAAAATTAATTAAATTTCCCTCTCTCCTTCCACACAGCTCCACTATGGGGTCCAATCAAAACTCTTAAGTAATTCCTGGGGGTCAATGGGTGTTTGAACAAAGAGAGAATAGCAATCAAATTCTATGTCCCAACGTTTGTAAATTTGGTTAATGCTAGCATGATCAAATGGAACCCATTTCCTCCTCAAAAAACATTTGTTGTTTTGGGCCTCATTTATGTTGGCAAAGAATTCCCCAACAACATTAACTATACAGGCAATGGGCTCTTCACTCAGTGTTTCCCATTACCTACTAACAATATTACCCAAGATACCCCCCCCCCACATTTTGAAACTCTCTCGGGGATAAGTTGCTTACTGACAAAAAGTTGGGCATAACACTCATCTGCCTCAGCTGAAATAAAACTCTTTTTTGTCAAAAGATGAAGCCCTCTTCTTACTCGCATGTGCCTTAGGGGCTATGAAGTTGAGCAAGGATAGGAAGAAATTACAAAAATAGCACTAAACAGAGGGAAAGTGGCACTACAATGCACAGTGAAGAAAATGGTTAACAGCTTCTCCTATTTATAGAAATCGACTAGCGATGCAGCGCTGACGTTGGAACTTGAAGCGTTAGCTTTTTTGGCAAAGGAACCGCCGCGGCATTTGACACACACGAGTGTTGTGGCGCTGGGAAACACTGCCGCGACGGCGCTCCAACTAACAAAATTATGGTTTTGACTCAATGCTATGGTGCTAAAGGGAAGCGATGTGGCAATCAATAATTTTCATAATGAAAAGGTTATCGGTTACAGCAGCGGTGAATGCAATGAATCGTTACTGTAGATAATATTGTTTTAGCAATGTGCCAATACAAATATTGGAAGCTAAACAAACACGTGCTATACAAAATTACAAATGGATAGAAGATAAACATTTAGAGATATGGCCAAATAAATCTATGAATCATCATGGTTAACAATCATCTTAAATGATCAAATAATCAAGTGGCAAATGATAACTAAAATGTACGATAACCATTTTCATTGTTATAAGCAATAGATGACTTCTATTACTTCAATTTCAAGGTGCAAAATTTCAATATTTTGCATCGGAAACCAAACAGTTTGAATGATATAACACGTTTAATAGGAATCAGGCAACACCATAGCATAGATTTAGCTGCTGTGGAAGAAGACAAACTGAATATCAAAGCTGTAAATCAACTGTAAATGCACAGTGCTATATAATCTAACCAACTATGCTCACCTGTCCATAAAGTCCCCAACCAAATGTAAGTACTGCACCACTATCTGCAAATTCAAGAAGGGAGTAAGCAAATAACATTAGAAAACGAATTCATGATTAACCCAAAAATGAATTCCAACTTAAGTGGGAGCAAATGACGTTAGGGAATGTATCATTGTCTAGATACAAGACCATTCAAGTATTCCTGGGGTTCTGGCATCTTGAATTTGGCTGAAATTTGAGATTTTATAGGTTTTCTTTGGGCTATAGCGGCGTCTAGAGATTTGGGAGAGATTGATCCTCCTCTCAAATTGAAGATCAATTGTATCTTGCAATTTTCCGTTTCTATTTCATCAAATAATACAAATTATCTACTGCTTTCGTGATTTAGTGTGGATTTTTGTGGAGAATTCTCGTTGTTCTCCGAAGATTAACAGAAAATACTTGGGATCTACAAGTGTTTCCTAACACATTGTTGATGTCGTGAGTCAATTCAGGCATAATCTTACAGAATTGTGGGCTCCGAAAATTCGGCCCCAGCCTCCGCCCGCGCTAATTGTGCTTTTTGCTTTGGCGAGGGGAGTTTTAATGGAATTAAGTTCCGGGGTAAATTTTGGAAGGCAGATGGGTTTGTAGATAAGACACTACCCAGAGATTTCGCCCTCATTTTGCGAGGACTTTATGATCTGAGTTCTGGTTTCCTATAGGCGCAAGCCCCTATAGTTAATTACCCCTCCTGATAACGAGAGAGAACTTTCGATTAAGGCTAGTCGTCAATCAGATATGTAGAGATACATAGCATCTAGCATATAGTAGCAGCATTGGACATTTGGAATGGTTGGAGAATTTGAGAATTTGTGTGTTGGAGGTTCAAAGTTTGACATTTAAAATTAGAAATTTCACTATTTTGCACTTAAAGCGAATGGTGGGGGAATGGATGATAGACCCGATCAAGATCCCATGGTTTCGTCATCCCGGGCCATCATGGTCCCTGGTATACTTAGTCAGAGGAGTGATAGGAAATACCAACCTGACAAAAAAATCCTTGTCGGCAGCCATGGGTTGCTTCGTCCTAGGGTACCTGGTAGACCTGGGGTGAATGTTTGTCTAAGGGGACAAATTTGAATCCACCTTAGCTAACAGAGAGCTTTATGCCCTATCGATTATATCCTATTGATTCATATCTCAAGGATTTGATGCCAACAAGGAGCGTATTGGCTCTGGTCATAACCAGTATTTCGTGGTTCCATTTGACGGCAAAATCACTCGGTTCAAAGGGCCCCGGGTCATAACCGTTTATCCTGCGGTGCCATTTGGCGGCAAAATCGCCGGTTATATGACACATACCATGTCCTTATTGGCAGGAGATTGTTTGAGAATGGATCTTAGTGATATTTTCGACAAGGCATTAGCTCCATGTGAGCTGCAGTAGATTTTAACTTATCCACCCCTACAAACTGTTGCGGAGGGTGGATGTATTTTGTTTTAAGTGATTGATAGATGATTTTGAATTTAAATATCTGGAATTGGAGATTTGTTGGGTTTTGGACTTTGTGGAGTTTTGGATTTTGAATGAACATTTGGGTGGCATTTGAAAACATTTGTGAACCCCTCCGATTGAGATCATCGTTCAACATGGCCATCATCGGGGTATGGGGTCATTTCCATTCGTTGATTGAATCTTGTCGAACCTATCAATTTGCTGATAGGAGATCAGGTTTCGTAGGTTTTGTGCTCTTGTTTGTGAATTTTCTTGATTATAAGCCTTGAAGGCCTAATATGAATGTATTAAAACAAATACACTGGTCGCCACAACCGTGTATTTGTTCGAAGGTTCGAACCCTGTCGACCCCTATTGATCCGTATAGGAGGATCGGGTTCGAACTTGAATTCACTTATCGACCCACGCAGCATCCCTAGGCGTCACGTGTGTACCAATAACATGCTCCCCGGGGCCCATGCTAGTTGAGATTGTATTTACCCCTTTAGTGTACCTATGTTTATACAAACTAAGGTGCATTTGTAGTACTTAGAAATATTTTAGTTGTGCAGGCAATTGCCATCTGAATACACACAACATTTCATTTAAGAGCTTATACACGCCTTCTGTCCGCTAGTACGAGTATTGCGGATCCGGTGGCGAGTAATCTTGATGTTGACTCCCCTTTCTTATTCAACCGGGAGGGTTTCTTCTGGACTTTGAAGTCCGCTGATTTAAAAAAAAGAACTTTTGAGATCATCGGTGTAGTGGACTTGTTACTTCCGGTGTTTGTAGATACCAAAACTGTTTTATTCCTGAGTGTAGGGTCAAGAAGGGACTTTGGAACACCATAAAGTTTAGTTCGAATTTGCTCAAGCATCTCTTCCATTCCTTCAAGGGGGTGTCCTTTTTCGTACATCGAGTTGCCCTTGTACCCTACGTACTTATAGATCTTAATCACCGTTGTCGTAGGTGATATCTGTACTTGTGCCCACAATGGTTTGTTATACCTATGATATATCCACTGTTGTTATCCACAACCAGCTCATATTCATTTGCAGGGACCCGTTGTATCCACCATGACCTCTTGAAAATGTTCGTAGGAGAGCCATTTGCACTAGTATCATCTCCACCTTTCACCAATCTCAGGTGGTCGTTCTGATGTATTTGCACTTGTTTGCAGGGATGGATCTTTGACTGCTACATATGGGTAGGACTCGTACACCTTACAACTGTCTGTTGCTTCTTACCATTATGGTGCATTGACTTTGTGGGGACTGTTGTATTTACTACGACCTCTTGGGAATATTCGTAGGAGAACCATTATCCTTGCATCACGTCCACCTTTCACCAATCTCAGGTGGTTCGGTGATTGTATTTGTTTATAGGGGACGAGTTCTCCACTATTGATCTCCAGTATCGCCTTCTTCAATCAACAGGCGTTTGTAGGGATTGTTTTAGGAATTCATGCATCGAGGTCTTGTAATGTACTTTGAGTCACTTTTGACCGTACGAATGCTCTTGTAATTTGAACTCCCTTGCACAAGATTCAAGCTTTGTCCTTTGTATATGTTTGAGTCCGAGTTAAGTTTCACTTAGACTCAGGTTCATCGAGATTACAAATCCCCGCTTAATGTCGTACAGTTCGAATTCAAGTGCTCGTTTAAGTCTGGTTCATACTTGGATTCCTGTGCTGCTCTTGAGTTCAGACCTCATTCACGTTCAAGTCTTAGTTCAATTCATTTCACTTTCAAATTGAGATTGAGTGCACTTGAGTCCGAGTTAGTTACACAAGTTCACTGGTCCCTTGCATTCAATCTGATTCGAGCTCAAAGTACTTGTTTAAGTGCTTGTTCAGGATCTTCTGAAGTCCTTGCAAGTTCAATTGAATACTCAATTTAGTTTGAATTTGATCCCAGTTTGATTTTACTTTATTTGAGTTTTGACCTTTAGAAATCATTTAATTTTTGTTATGATTTAGATCCACAAGTCCACTGCGTTCAATCAAGTTCCCTTGCGTGTTCAACTTGTTCGAGTCATGTTCTATGTCCCCTGTAGTCTGAATCTTGTTCAAGTTCAATGTCCACCACATTTAGCTCATTTGAATTTGAGTTCGAGCCAATGTGCAATTTAGATTTGGATTCATGTAACTTTGCCTTAGGCTCAATTTCATGTTCAAATTAAGTTCCAAATTTTGTCCAAAATATTGCAAGTTCAAGCTCTCCAAAATTTGTCAGAATCCTCGATTTCAGTGGAAATTTTGGCAGCCTCCCGGCATCTCCCCCATTTAGGGGAAAAACCAAGAGGCAACCTTCCCCTCAACGCTACGTGAGCGCTTCAGGTAGGTGTCAAAAATGACACCGCGATCACAAATATTTTTTTTTATCCCCGCCCGCTACGTGAGCGTTTAAGAGTGTTTTATTTTTGTTTGTCATTATTTTATCCCCCTCGCGCTACATGAGCACTCCGAGGATTTACCCATCTCGTTGCAAAAGCCGCGCCGGTTTCCCTCCCTACAACACTACGTGAGCACGTAGGGGGTTTGTCGGCTCGTCGCAAGCATCGAGGATAGGATTTTAGGTGACTGCCCACCTCGTCGTAGGCTTCAGGCTAGTTTCCCTCCCCACAATGCTACGTGAGCGCGTAGGGGATTTGCCAGCTCATCTTGAACGTCGAGGATAGGACTTTAGGCGATTGTCTGCCTCGTCGTAGGCGTCGGACTAGCTTCCCTCCCCGCAACGCTACGTGAGCGCGTAGGGGGTTTGTTAGTTCGTCGCCAACGTCGAGAGCGGAAATCTGAGGGCCGAGGGGTCACTCGCTTACCTCGCCGCAAGTGTCGCACCGGTTTCCCTCTTACCACGCTCAATAAAGGCATGCATAGATGGTTTGCCGGCCCAACACGCCAGTCGAGGCAAGAGAGGAAGAGATTTGTTTTTTTGCAAAATATTTTTTAAATAATAATAATAATAATTGTTATTATTATTAATATTATCATTAATGTTATATTTAATAACAATAATAATAATAATAATAATAATAATAAAACCTATACCTAAGGAGAGTCAGGTATGGAGGTCGGGTGAGGGAGGAGCTCGGGTTAGAGAGCTCGGCTAGGAGGGGCGACGTCAACTGGAGATCGATCCAGTCGCGAACTCGAGAGGGAGGAGGAGATTGGTCCAGACGGGATAGGGACGACCGAGAGGTCGGGTAAGGGTCGCAGCTTCGGGACGGAGGTTTGCGGGAGGAGGAGATCTGGAGGCTTGCGGCTTCGATGGAGATGAAGGTGTCGGGCCCAGGGCAGATCGGAAGAAGCGGAGGGGAGAGCAGAGGCGACGGAATAGGGGCGTAGGCAATGGAGGTCGGCTCAGGTAAAGCTTTCCTTCTCTCCTTACTTCTCTCTCTCTCTCTCTCTCTCTCTCTCTCTCTCTCTCTCTCTCTCTC
>NW_021319178.1:24312533-24365793 GCF_001605985.2 Dendrobium catenatum
TCTATTACAGTATTACTTCAATTTCAAGGTGCAAAATTTCAATATTTTGCATCGGAAACCAAACAGTTAGAATGATATAACACGTTTAATAGGAATAAGGCAACACCATAGCATAGATTTAGCTGCTGTGAAAGAAGACAAACTGAATATCAAAGCTGTAAATCAACTGTAAATGCACAGTGCTATATAATCTAACCAACTATGCTCACCTGTCCATAAAGTCCCCAACCAAATGTAAGTACTGCACCACTATCTGCGAATTCAAGAAGGGAGTAAGCAAATAACATTAGAAAACGAATTCATGATTAACCCAAAAATGGATTCCAACTTAAGTGGGAGCAAATGACGTTAGGGAATGTATCATTGTCTAGAGACAAGACCATTCAAGTAATTTAAGAAAAATCAGTTTGAGTAGGTCAACAATGTTATCAAGATAGTGCATTGCATGAAAAAGAGTAAAAGAGATGCTTGGGTGCATAAATATAAAATGCCCAGTAGGCATAAGGATACTGTCAAGAATGGACATGAAAAAACGTTTGAATGAGCATTTATGAGCATGGTCAATAAAGTTTAACACTGCCGTTGCCAGGTCCTAGATTTAAACGAGAATTTGGCTTTTAATAGGACTCAATGGAGAAAAAGGATTCATGTAGCCGACCCCACGTAGTGGGATAAAGGCTTGATGTTGTTGTTGTTGTTGTTGTTGTCAATAAAGTTATGCATCAGTAATAAAATAATTGGCAAGATAAGCTTAAGAGGATGAAATTTTTACCCAAATCGGAGCGGAACAAGTTGAAATTACCATGAAAGCGGGACTTCTTTGTTAAAAAAACTACAAAATTTCTATCATTTGGGAGCCACATTCATCAAAACTTTTGTCCTATTTCTATTTTCTTCAAATATCAGCTCATCGATCCACGGGATTCCTATTGTATATTCTTCAACTTGTGGACTATTGTAATTATTTTATAATTATTTCTATCCACGTATTTTTCTTATTAGATTATTTCCTAAGAATGTATAAATTCTACATATATTGAGTAAAATACAATCAATTAGTTCTCTTCATTCTTGTGATGACATCGAAGCCCTAGGTTTTTCTCTCTCTTCTATTTTCATTACCACGGCCTCCATTGATTATTACTATAATCATATAGCCTTCATTATGCACTCCCTTTCTACTCTCCTATTTTTTTATAATTTTAGCCTCGATCATTGTATTGTCAAAAATTATTCCCATAGTTGTAATATTCATCGCTGCATTGTCGTATTTCTTTACTTTTAATTTTTTTTTCTGTAACTACATTTTCACTTTCCATTGAAAACAACAACACCACCCACATATTCTTGGTATCTTGTTCTCTTGAAATTAAAGGATGCAATCCAAACCCAATAGAGTTTACAAAACATCCATTCAGCATAGATTTTGAAAGCTAAAAATATATATATAAGTAGGTTTCATTTAGTTCATAAACCCTTAAAGGGAACTTAGGGAAGAAAAAAATTGGGTTATTTACAAGACATAAAAAGACAGAAAAGCTTGATAGGAGAACCTAAAAATATATCAAAAGTAGATACTTCCTCTAGCATTATCAAGTATTACCTTCTCTTCTCATGCTTGTGGAGTATAGATGTACATTTCTAGCTCCTAGATCATTAATTCATGAGCTACAGACTATATAGCCAACTCCTCTCATAACTTACATAAGCAAAAAGAAAATAATCATAGTCAATGGATCTTTTACAACGACAGCCGTTTGAAGAGATATTTTCTCATAAACAAATCATCAAACTCCCAAATATTATTCATATACCTAAATTATTTACCAACTTGCAATCCATTTAAAAGAAAACTAAAGATTTTAAATGCAATGTTGTATTTTATCCTTCATATAATGTCTTCCGAGAGCAAGACATAAAACGGATGAGTTGGCTTACAAAATAAAGGGATGGCCTCTAGCACCTTGAGGAAACTAATGATTAAGAAGTGTGACAACCGGTAAAATAGATTTTTGTGTTTAGTGGCTCTTCAGTTTTTGTAAAAGTTTTGAGGACTAGTTATCTTATACTTTTGGAAATGTACTATCGTCCGACCTTTCGTAACCGCCTCGTTAGATCGAGCATCCGGGACGAGTCGTGACAAGAAGGCTCCATACAAATTTAAGTATTATCTCTTCTCTTCAAAACCCTTAAATCTAATGAAGAAAAATATTTGGCTTCAACACCTACACCTTTACCACCCATCTTTTATTACTCAAAATCAAACTTCCTCCATTACTCAAAAAATTAACATCGGAGAACTTCATTATAATGTTTGTGAGCAAGCAAAAGACAAATGTACTAATTTTTCAAATAATGACACAAGAATCCTTATTCATTTTTTCTCATTCGTAGTAACATCTGAAGATCATCCAATACACTTAAACATCTTTGAGGTTCAATACTTTGTGTCCTTTATCAATTATTGCACCTATGCGTCATAGATCCTTTTATTAAAAGACAAAAGTGTTGTAAGCACAACTTCCACCTTTTTCAACACGGGCAAACATCAATTTTTTGTCAAAATTAAAAGAGTCAAATCAGACAATACTATACTTAACTTCCATGAAAAGGAGTAATATAAATCCCAAGTCCACATAAACCCCAATAAAAGGGAGTGTTTGAATGAGATAATACCGCAAACTTGCTACTACGAGGGCTTTCCTTTTTAAGAAAAATACCTCAAATTAATATTGGGGGAAGCAATTCTAATAGCTGCCCGCATCTAAATCTGCTAACTACAAAAGTTCTTCAGTTCAAGAGTTTTACGCAAGCCCTAAATAATTTTTTTCTTCATTTTAATATCTCAAATAAACTTATTCCTTAAATATTTGGAAGTAGTGCATTTATTTATATACATTCCCAAAATAGAAGAAAACTTATTCTTCAAGCAATTAAATATCTTATTGGCTATTCTCACGCATAAAAAAGATATACAAATGCTATGGTCCCCTCATGAGAAAGCTCTATGCATCCTTTGATGTCACTTTTAATGAAAAATATCACTATTTTACGACTAATTATCTAACTAGAAGAAATATCATTCATTAATGAATTTTTTCATCTTACATTGCTTACCCCTCATTCCAACTATCAACTCTATGCCAGAACTAATCACTCTTACACAAATGTAGCCTATACTAGAATAACCTCCTACACAATCATTATAGGTTTATTTAAGAAGAAAAGAACTCAATCTATCCAAGATTAATCAATCCATGCCACTGCCTGCCAGAAAATCATTAAGCTTACAAACAAAGATAATAAATTCTCTCTCATAGTCACTAATCTTTTCTTACTAGTCTGCATACTATTTTTAACGCTAAAATGGTCTTTGAGGCTTTGAATAATATCAATTGGGATAATGTTATTAGAGAACAAATGAAAGCCTTTCTGAAAATAATTTGATAAAATTATTGAAAAGAAAGAAATTGATGGGATGTAGATGGTCTTTACGGTAAAACATAAATTTGATAATTCATCAGAAAAATGTAAAGCTAGATTAATGGCCAAAGGTTACATTTAAATATATGAGATTGGATATCTTAAAACCTATGTTTCATTTGCTAAAATGAATATTGTTTAACTTCCTTTATCATTAGCAGCTAATAGGGACTGAAAGACTTAACAATTCAATGTGAAAAATGTCTTTCTTATATGCTGACCTAGAGAAGGAAGTACATATGAAAGTCCCACCAAATTTTGGCTAAAATATAGAACAAAAGGAATATAATATGAGTTGAAGGTCTCCAATGAGGTGGTTCAAAAGGTTTGCCAAGATAATGTTCAACATGGGATACAAATAAAACCAAGGAAAGCATATATTATTTGTGAAACACACGGCTTCAAATCGAGTATCCATAGCAGTAGTTTATGGCACTATCATGACAACTAAGAAATAGAGAATTTAAAGAAATATTACCTAAAAATTTTAAACTAATAAAATTAGACAAACTAAAACTTCATTGGCATTAAAGTTACATGGTCTCAATATGACATTTTCATATCAAAATAAAAAACATTACAAACCTATTGAAAAAGACAAATAAGCTAAAATGTAAACATGTTGAGAGCCCGAATGAATTTAATCATAAACTTGGAGATACTCTATAAGACACAATAGTAGAAAAATTCACCTATCAAAGACCGGTGGGACCACTTATCTCTAATAGTATTGGTGTATGTGAGCTGAAGTGGCTCATGAGCTGGCTAATTCTTGTCTCACTAACAAGCCATGATTCAAGCTTATTGAGAGGCTAGCTCGAGCTTAAGATTAATGCCTATATATTATGTGAGCTCGATTTCAAGCTCATTGAGACTTAGTTTGTTAACTCACAAGAAGACTTGATCAAAAACCCTAAATTTGGTTTCAATTGAATTTGGATTGGTAGCAGCTGCAGTTTCACAAACTACTTTCATCATCCACTGGTCTCATGAATGCCTTCTCCAAACACTTTGTTGCAACTTAACCACCTTATCCAGCTAGCTTCCATCATGACTTCATCATCATTAGTGTCATTAACCCTTCTCCAACAAGCTCCTCCTACGATTTCATCCTACGAGCTCTAATTGTGACTTCTTCATCAATCCATTCTTCAGCGAGCTTCTATCTGACTTCCACTTGTGGGCACCTGTCATGACTTCCTCTAGAGAGCTTTTGTTGCAACCTCCTCGTTTCTTTGGTTCTGAGGGTTTGGGGAAACTTGACGAGCTCAATTAGCGAATTGCTAAAATGAGTTGAGCTCGAGCTCAATTTTTTAACAAGATCTCGAGTTTGAGGTTACTTTGAAACTATGATGCACAGACACGAACACGACATGATGCATAAATGGAACACGTCAATTATTAAAAATAAAAGACAGACATGATGTTATAAGTTTTATATCTTAAAAATAGTGTATAAAAATTGAGCAAGTAGAATATTAAGAATGATTGAGAAATAATAAATCATTTTAAGTTGGTTTTGTGCTTAAATGATTAATATTAGGATGACAAGAGTTGGGCTTCGATTTTGTGTTTTAAGCATCGAGAGGGGAGATGGCAATGTTGTCAAGAGTCGGACATCGAGCGTCGATATCAAAACATCATTGGTCGTCTATGTTGAGATGATATTGATAAAAGATGAGAGGTCGAAATGATGCGGGTCGTGATCGTAGGGACAGAAATCACTAGGGTTAAACTTTAATTTTCAAATAATTTTGAAATATTGATGTTGTGAT
Organism: Dendrobium catenatum; assembly: GCF_001605985.2. NCBI lineage: Eukaryota > Viridiplantae > Streptophyta > Magnoliopsida > Asparagales > Orchidaceae > Dendrobium > Dendrobium catenatum. The sequence goes on from NW_021319178.1 coordinate 24,317,792, forward strand.
GGTGTCAGAGATCGATGTTGTAATGGCGTCGGACGTCGATGTTGTGGAATCCTAGCTGCGTTTTGCTTCATAGAAAAGAAAAAATGTTCGAGGAATGGAATATTAAGTGCGAGCAATTGATTTGGAATTGTTGAGAGGAAATAAAAATAAAAATTTTTATTTTTTAATAAATAAAAATATGAAATATAAGAAATTATATTAAAATTTTTTCTCATTATACGTACATCATGTTTTTGCACGTGTATGCTCCGTACGACCCTAACTATAGTGTCTTGTCCAACTTTCAAACACATCCTCTCTTTCTCAGGTCTTGGGTATGTCTGATACATATCAGAGGCGTGTCAAACGCGTTTTGTGTCTAATACGTGTCAGATGCTACATACCTCACTGAGGAGTATCAGTGCATCATAGCTTTGAAATAAATGAGCCAAGCTTGAATTAGTTATAAGTCGAGCTAGACTCGACTCATTTACAATCCTACCTAACATTGTTTGCATTGTGTTATACCAATCCAGTCAGTCCATATGAGACCGGCTTACAGACGAAATAGGCAGAAGTCTCGCCTCCTTGACGCGCCAAACGAGCCACTGATTCCAAAAAAGCTGTTTAGGAAAGATTTTTGAGGGAGTTTGGAGGAAAATTTGAATGTAGAGACTGTTTAGGGATTTTCTTTTGATTTGTATCCATTAATAGTTTGTTTTCCTAAGGTTAGGGCATCTTGAATTTGGCTGAAATTTGAGATCTCATAGGTTTTCTTTGGGCTCTAGCGGCATCTAGAGATTTGGGAGAGATTAATCCTCCACTTGAATTGAGAATCAATGTATCTTGCTATTTTCCGTTTCTATTTCATCAAATAACACAAATTATCTACTATTTTTGTGGTTTTGTGCGGATTTTTATGGAGAGCTCTCGCTATCTTCTGAAGATTGACAGGAAATATTTGAGATATACAAGTGTTTCCTATCAAATTGGTATTACAGTTGTTCGATCCGGGCACTCATGGCTGGAAGAAAAGTAAAAGTATTGGAAGGCGAGATTGGGCAATTGAAATCAGATTTCAAAAAGCTATCTTTAGCCCTCCATGAGAAAATCGATAAGAAATTTGTCATCATGGAAGATATGATAAAGAAGTTGCTTGAAGGCCAAACCAAGCCTACAACATCGGGGGTGAGAGCATCATTGACCGGACAAGAAAATGTGAGTAACCCTAATATAGGGATAATGCGGGAGAATCAGGAGGTGGAAATAGTGGGAGAAGAAGAAGGGATGACACTTTTGGAGCCATTTCCAAGGAGAGGAAATGGTGGAGTGGGACTTTAAGTGGAGCTGCAAAATTTGGAAGGAGAAAAAGATGGAGAGACGATAGAAGTACCAGACATGATTACATTGTTGGAAATTAAACTTAATTTGGCCCGTTATTATTTGGGCTTTTGATTGAAGCCCATAATCTAGAGAAATCTATTAAAGAATACTCTAGAGATCTATGCATTTAATGTCATTTATGATAGGAGATATGAGAATACTCTAGAGGGTCTTTTAAGGAGTAATTGTTAGAAAAGTCTAGAATATGCATTTAATGTTATTTATGATAGGAGATATAAGAATACTCTAGAGGATTATTTGTAACCATTAGATTGAAATGTGTTGGCATAATCCCAACGATGTACTACTAGTATAAATAGTGGTTGTGTCTTTGAGTTGTATTAAGCCAAAATTTGAGAACTAAAATTTCTACTTTCTTTCTTCTATTCTCTTTAGCCTTCTCTTGTTCCAAAAGCATTTTTTTATTCCAACATACATCACCCCTACAACAGTATCGAGAGGTGTTCCAACAAGTTCAAGGGTTGAATCCTTCACAGTAACACAAGTATGTTATCATCGTGAAAGGAGTCCCACCTATCAGTGTTCGTCTATACCATTATCCCCAAATACAGAACGAAGAGATTGAGAGATTAATCAAGGAGATGCTCGAACAAGGTTGTACTTTGGGAGGGGAGTATTGTTAGACCGGTCCAACCGGTCCATACATAACAAGCTTACGGGCGAAACAGGCAGAAGTCCGGCCTCCTTGACACGCAGAATGAGCTGCTAATTCCAGAAAAGCTGTTTAGGAAAGATTTTTTAGGGAGTTTGGAGGAAAATTTGAATTTAAGGACTGTTTAGGGATTTCCTTTTGATTTGTATGCGTTAAATAGCTTGTTTTCCTAGGGTTATGGCATCTTGAATTTGGCTGAAATTTGAGATCTCATAGGTTTTCTTTGGGCTCTAGCGGCGTCTAGAGATTTGGGAGAGATTTATCCTCCTCTCGAATTGAGGATCAATTGTATCTTGCAATTTTCAGTTTCTATTTCATCAAATAATACAAATTATCTACTGTTTTCGTTATTTAGTGTGGATTTTTGTGGAGAATTCTCATTGTTCTCCGAAGATTAACATAAAATATTTGGGATCAACAAGTGTTTCCTAACACATTGTTGGTGTGGTGAGTCAATTCATGCATAATCTTACAAAATCACATCATAGGGTGGTATATAAAATTCAAGAATATTTTATACAATTTAATATTAATATTTTAAAGAACCATAAGCAAAGGAACTATATTCAAAAAGGAGGGGGGTTTGACTCTTAAAGAAAACAAAGATGTAAGTTATGCCAATTTTATGGCTGAAGGAAGGTCAACTTCAAGATATTGCAAATTCATAGGAGACAATCTCATGAATTGGATAAGTAAAAAAATAAAATATGATAGCAAGATCTAGCATAAAAGTCAAATCCAAATTTATAGCACTAGGAATATTCAAATTATTATGGCTAAAAATTTACCTAAAATATTTAAAAAATGAATGAAAAAGTCCTATAAAGCTCTATTGTGATAATAAGTTAACCATCAATAACATGTAACATGAAATTGATTGATACTTTTTTAAAAAGAAGCTTGACTATTGTCGACTTTATACTCCGTTCATAATCATATGTAAATAAATTGCTACCATTTTTACCAAAAGATTATCAAGGGGGAGTCTTTCAGAAATTGTTAGACAAACTTGGAATGAATGACATGAATTCACTTACTGGAGGGGCTAAACAAAAGTTTTGCCCGCTTTCCATCCTCTTCTAGTGGTCCGTAAGATTCCTAATACTTACTCATCAATATATGGACTATTGTATTTATTTTGTAACTATTTCATTTCCTGGTTTAATATTTCTCTTATCATATGCTTCCCTAGGATTAAATAAATTCTATACATGTAATTCTTGTCACTGACAATACTAGGATAAGAAAAATAGCAATCTGTATTTAACCCGAATGCTACCCCAATTTCAGTCAAAAGTTTCAATTTTTAACATCTCTGTTCCTTTGCTGCTAGTCCCTACATGTAGGGCCTAAGATAAGACTGGGTTATTTAATGACTTCTACACTGCATATAACAAAACAGCCATCTAGGAAATTGATCTAAGATATTTACTTCAACGAGCTGAACAAAACAGTTTTTTTCCATATGACCAACTAAAATAACACCTCGCATGGTTGCACCAAGTTTCTCCTAACTTTAATCGATATTCACACGATGTCAAACTTGTTGTTCCATGATAGTGCGCAAGTTGAATGAATACTGTGTTAAGAAAACGACTTCCAGAGAACACTTCAACGACTATTTTCCACTTTGCATTATTTAGGTACTGCCAAAAAAATGTTAATTGAAGAATTACCTTAGAACCTGAAGCATTTACACGGTTTACTCAGCAGCTAGAGCAATTGTAGGGTTCGTCTCTAACCTCACACAGAGATACAAACATCAATGATATGATAAACAGGAACATGCGTACATCACAAGATATAGACGTAAGATAGCCGAGTGTCAAAGGGGTATGCCTCAACAACATAATTAATTTTAAGCAAATGAACATAACTTAAGGGAAAATTCTATAAGATGATGGTGAGACCTGCAATGCTTTATGGTGCCGAATGTTGGCCATTAAAAGAGAAGCATAATACTGTAATACCCAAAATTTACAGGTAATAAAAATTTAATACTCAATTCTTATAAAGTTAAATAAGCTTAATTAATCTCTTAAAATATAATAAACTTTTAATTAAATTAAAAATTATTTAACAGTCAATTACAGTTAACTGAATTTAGTTAAACTAGTGAATTACTGTTAAGTACACTATAAAGTGAATTTAGTATTGTTAATAAGTAAACTATTAAGGCTTCGTTTGATTAGGCTTATTTCTCCGTTTTCAATTTCAAGAAGCCGAAATTAGTTACTTTTAAATGTTTGGAAGAACAACTTTTATATAATTCCTTTTCACGTAACTCCATTTTTTTGTCAGTTATAAGAGTTATTTGATTTCTGCTTATTCCGTTTCAAACTCAATTTCTACAAATAAGCACTTAAAAAAATGTTACTCAAACAAAATTTCATAATCAAAACTCTGTTTTAGTAAACCCCTTTATTTCAACATCTGCTTCTAAAACTTCATTTTAAATAATCAACAACCCAACCAAACAAAGCCTAAATGAAACTGATTATTCAATTATGCCTGAAGAGATGTTCCAATTGGACGTGAAGGAATAATAGCAGTTGTGGGCCTCATATCCATTTATTTCCCATTTCTTCTTCAGGCAAACAAGGCTGATAGACGGATAAGTATGGAGTCTGTAACAGTGTGAAGAAATCCTCTTATTATTTGGTTTGATTTCACAGCACAGTAAATATCAAGAATTCTCTGTTTGGAATAGAATTCCCGCAAGCCTTTTTCTCTGTTTGGAATTCAGAAACCTGAGAAGTTCCACAAGCAAATTCTGGAGGAAGAATTCAGCTCAGTGCAAACGGTGGAAATTCTGCTTTCAGCGACACAGTGCATACAATGCACTATTATGGAATTCAGCAAGATTCCTATAGAGAAGTTTGCTGCCGTGACGGGGAAGTTCAGCATAGTGCAGTAAGGATTTGGCAATGCAGTTTGAGATAAGTGTGCAAGCAAATTAAGGAATCAAAGAAGAAAGATTTAGAGAGAGTTTAAATGAGGATTCCTTGGATCTATGCAAAGAGAAAGCTTCGAAGTTACTTATAATCGTAGAAGAAGGCGTAGTTGGGAATTGGAGGAGTAATGTGGGTTGTTACAAATACTAAGTTAAGTGTTGCAGAGATGAGGATGCTCAGGTAGATGAGTGGCTTTACCCTTAGAGATAGGATACGAAATGAGCATATACGTGAAAAGGTTGGAGTAGCGCCAGTGGAAGATAAGATTAGAGAGAGTCTCCTTAGATGGTTTGGTCACATAAAAAAGGCGGCCTTCCGATGACCCAGTTAGGAAAGTAGAGGTATTAGATTTGACTTATGTTAAGAAAGGTTGAGGTTGACCTAAAAAGACTTGGTTAGAAAATATTATAAATGAGCTTTATTTATTAGATTTAAATTACATGCTCGGTACCACTAGGTACACGCTAGGTGGCAGAGCGGTACATGCTCGATTCCGAGCGGTACATGCTCGTTACCGAGCGGTACATGCTCGGCACTGTTAATTACTTTATTTTTATCATTTTTTAGGCTTACGCCTCGATCCGCCTCGAGGCTTACGCCTCGACTCGCTTAGCCAAAACGCCTCGATTCCCGATTTCTCCTTTTAAAACGTTGGTTTGATGAGCCCCATAGGCCACGCCGGGGGGGGTGAGCCATTCCCCTCTCATATTAGTATATTGGGTGAACTAGGAAAGCTGTTGTCATAATTGATTGAAAATATTTGACCAACTTGAACTCAACGATGAGTTTCTAACAACTTTAACAAGTTAATTTTTATAAGATGGGCAACTAGCGATGAACCCAGTCTATTGAAATGGGTCAACTTGCTTTGATCTTTATTGAGTTGGGCCAACTTGAATTGAACCCTCCCTAGGTGATATATAAGTGTGTATTTACTTTCACTTATCTCTTTGAAGTATCACAAAACAACAAATGAAAAAAATATTCATTCATGATGTGCAGACACTATGTTTGTGACAAGTTATGCCTATTTAACAACTTCTCCATATACATCAGTATCAAGAGATGCTTCTAAGTATTTCATAATCTTCTTTCAAATATTTTGCAAGACCTGCTCTCATTTTCTAAAGATATGGATCAAACCAGGAATTTCTCTAGCAAGGAAGTTTCTATGAAGCTGCAAAGAACATGAAAAAAGCAAGAGAGTAACAAGGATCTGGAAGAATATTTTTTCTCCTCCTTTGAAAACAAAAAGAAGAGAACATTAAGGAAACTAACACGTGCAAGAAGGTAGAAGAACATGCAAGTTAACCACTTCAAGTGATCTCCTATGAACTACAATCCCTAGAAAAGATACTAATCATGATTCTTCTTTGTTGAGTTCATCATGGATGGAAACAATAAAGGATTCATATCATGATTATTCAACAAATTTTGTTGGATGTCGACTACCTAACACAACCATCCACTTTTCTCATCCAAAATTTGGGGCCAAACAATGGCAGTGTTGTTTTGTGATAAAAAAAACAAATTTTTGACCTTATCATGGATGGAAACAACAACAACAAAAATTTAATGACCCTATCATTGAGCTTGGCCAACTAAAAATTTTTGCAACTAAGAAAAAATTTAATGACCTTATCATTATGCCTTATTAGCTACCAAATTTTGAAGCTAAGCAAGCCATTGACTCCCCTAATTATCCAACTATAGTAGGTGACAAGTATGTTGAAGTGACCATTTTTGGAGATAAAGAGAGATGGAAGTTGGACTAGAGATTCAAGTTGAGAGAATCAAGTAGAGATGTCGGCTTAAGTCGCCAAGCATGGAGCCATTAGCTCCATCAATGAAGGATTTTCAATCCTTGAAGGAAATCGTACTCTCCCTTCAAGATGAATAGGAGATTGAAAAGTCAAAGACTGTTGAGAGAATAACCAAGCTCCAACTTTTTGGTGAAGCCAAAAAAATTCACTTGAGTTATTTGATGGAGAGATTTATTATTCATTCTAGCCTCCTTAAAGTGCATTGACATTAGGTGAGCATTAAGCAATTTGAAGAATGAAGTTATTCTTTTAAAGGGAAATACTTCTTCTAAAATAAGCCAATTCACTAGCAGCGTCTTCTTCGTATTAGTTCACTTTGATTCATAATAGATCAATTTCAAAAGATGATATTTTTATCCCATTGTTCAAGCATTGTTGGGAGGAGCCATGCTATCACTTGTTGTCAAGTTTGAGAACATGTCATCTATAAGTCATCCTCCTACAAGCTAATTATTTTAGAGAACTTTTATAGGGATGTGTGTCTGTTATTTCTCTACGTAAGTCCCTTTTATGAAGTAATGAAGAAATCTTCATTGCAAATTTTGCATAAAAATTTTATCTTTTGAAATGAATACTATCATTGATTTGATCTTTAGCAATTTGATTTGATAATCTCTTGATTTGCTCGAATTGATGTCACTTTAGATCTCCAGGTACTCGAGCACAGATTTCTTAATATAATCATAGAAATTTTATATTAAATTTTACATTGAGACGCTCTAGATTCTGTGATCCCTTCTATAAATATAACTTTGAAAGATTAGTTGTAACTTTGTATTCTCTCATTTCAATCACTCCACACCAGGTTCCCTATACTTTAAATTGACTTCTTTAAAATGGCTAGGACGTTTTTTAGTTGCCCAGAAAACTTGGTTAAGATGGAATAGTAGCTCCCATCGTTAGTGATTGAGTACAGCTTTTAAATCATTGCTTTGCGAGTTTAAGTCCAGTGAGAAATTCATAGTTCGAGCCCTTGAAGTCAACAAGTTCCCAAAATCGCTTAAAGATGAAAAACTGTGCTTAAATCAGGACCAATTTTTTCTTCCCCTGTAGCACCTACTCTTCTCAAAGATTTTTAAGATCTTAGAGTGCTATTGCAGCATACAAGCTCAAGTGATGCTAAACTCTATTGCGTGTATGATTACTTTCAATGTCTAGAGAGATCAGTAGAGTTTAAAATTTTTTCAAGTTGTGCTTATAGTAAGCGCCTTCAAGAATGGCACTTTCTTTTTTATCATCTAAGTATATTAAAATACTAGGCTTAGAAAATAAGATTAAAGATTAGAAGAGAAAATTCATCTTTGTTAAGTCAGCCAAGGGATGGCTGATTAAAAGTACGTCAAGTATGATATCAGGTGCCATCTTGATGATGCCACATCTTTGTGAGAAAGGTGCCTAACTTTATATGGATTTCCACGAGTCAACTTGCGTACATGTGGAACAACCCCAAGTCTTCTATCAATGTTGTTATTCTTTTCTAACAACTATCCAGGTCAAGTCTCCAAGCAAGTTCTCTCTTATTTATTAGAATAATCTTTCTTTTTGTAAGGCTTCATTTTGTTTAGTTAATCTTTATTTCTTCATTTTATAGTGCCCTAATATATTTGGCAAGATCCCTTCTTTTTTTTAACTTGGATCATATAGCGAAGGTTGACTATGATGACTTTCTCGCAAAGTCCTTGAAGATAGTCAATTCCCTAGCTTCTTTCAAAGAAGAAGTAGTTCTACTTGATGAAAAAGATGCCGACAATAGTGCAGGTAGGCCAAGTTCGCACCAAGATCTTTCTGTTAAAGGAGCTTCCTTTTCTTCTCCAATCCCTGTTGTGCACTTACATATCCCTGTCAACTTCAATTTGATTGGGTATTTAAAAGTCCATCTCAAAGAGCCTAAGTATGAATAACTAGAGCGACTATAAGACCCAATTTTTTAAATTCTAACATGTCTTGCTGAAATCAAATAATAAATTTTCTTAAGAACTTACCATGCTCCTGCCTCAACTTCAATAATGCTTGAGAGATTTTATGATACTTGTAGCACTCACAAATTGTGTAACAATCTGGTTCTTGAATTCAACAAAAGAAGTAATAACTTCCTAAGAAAGGCAGTAGAAACAACTTGATGTGGAGCATCATTAGAAGGAGTTGTGGTGTACTGGACCGCAAGCTATGTGCACATACTCTATTTGAGTCAAGGTTCTGAAAACCGGACCGGACAACGAACCGGAAGAGAGAGCAGTTCACACCGGTCGAACCAAGGTCGAACCAGATGACGTAATAAATAAAATTTAAATAACATAAAAATCATATAATAATATATCTTTAAAAAATATATTTTAAAATAAAGAGTGTATGTTGTAAACTTAAAAGTTAATAACAAAGACATGAAAGCTTTAGTTTTTTTAGTCCCACATCACTTGGGAGACTCTCTCTTGGTAATACTTTTACTTTATGTTGGCTTTTGAGCTTGAAAGATGTACATCATGTAAAGAGATGAAACTTCATGAAATGCTTGTTTGGAACTTTTTAATTTAAAAATAAGCATTTCAAATTTAAAATTAAATTACAAATATTTTTTTATATTTAAAAATAAGTTACTTAAAATTTAAATATTAAAAAATGCAAAAGTTGAACAGGCCGGTTCAAGAGAACCGTGGCCGGTTCAAGAGAACCGTGACCGGTTCACCGGTTGAACTGGCGGTTCTTGACAAAACCACCAGGTTTGAAGCTAAGCCGGTTCTCAGGTTGAACCGAACCGGCCTTCAGTCCGGTTCACGGTTGAACCAGTTGGACCGGCCGGTCTGGTCCAATTTTTAAAGCATTGGTTTGGGTTCCACTTTTTTTTATTCCCCTTTTAGTTTGTTAGTACTTGAGTTCGTTTCTTTCTTTTAGTCTTTTTTAAGTATAGTTATTACAGTAATTAGTTATGCCAATAGGCTTTACCTTTTAGCAATTACATATAGGAATGAAGGAAGAAAGAGAAGCAATTTTGATAGTTTATAAAAATACAGAAAAGTTTGCTCTTCACTGTTCCATTGAAGTTCTTCTTGCTTGCTCGTGCTAATCTCTCACAGGATACTACATCAGAATTTGGTATCAGAGCTGTTCCGAAAGATGTGGAAGCTTTACTACATCAATTCTCAGATTTGGGAGCTGATAAATTGCCTAACGAACTACCGTCGGTCCGAACTATTCAGCATCAAATTGACTTGGTGCCTAGGGCAACACTGCCTAACCTGCCGCATTATAGATTGAGCCCGACTGAACATCAAATTTTGCAGCAAATAGTGGATGAGTTGTTAGAAAAACAACTGATACAACATAGTTTAAGCCTGTGTGCCGTTCCAACTTTATTGGTGCTGAAGAAAGACGGCAGTAGGAAAATGTGTGTAGATAGCAGAGCAATCAACAAAATAACTGTTAAGTTCAGGTTCCCGATGCCACGTTTCGAAGAGATGTTGGAAAATTAGCGGACTAACTAGGGCTGCAAGCGAACCAAATGTTCGACGAGCTACTCATTGCTCGGTTCGATTAAAGCTTGTTTGTTATCGTTTAACTAACTAAACAAACAAACTTGAACAACATTTTTAATACTCGATCCTTAAATGAACAAGCTTAAACACTAATGTGTTCAGTTCATTTATGTTCATGAACAATATCATTTGAAGCTCGTGAACATGCTCGACATTAAGCTCAATAAAAACTCGATTCGTTTTCGATTCAAAACTCATGAATAAACTCGCTAAAAACTCAATTAATTTTTAATTATAAATTTGATAAATATACATAATATAAATATTTTAATTTATTATAATATAATTATATTTATTCAATAAATTTTAAAGTAATTAAATATTTATAATATATGTTGTAGTTTTTAATTTTCTTACAATTGATAATGTATTATATTACATCATTAGATCTTGCTCATTTGATAGCTCAAGAATACTCTTTAGATTTGTTCGTGAATATACTTATTTGATCGTTTAAAAAAATTTGCTAAATATATTCACGAACATAGCTCGTTAAAGCTCGATAAGCACTAAACGAACCGAACATGAACCAAACATGAACACCATTAATTTAAACGAACCAAACATGAACACAAACAATAAAGCTCGAATCAAACACGAACCAAACTTGAACAAGTTAATAATAAACAAACTCAAACATGAACACTCACATACTCGGCTCGGCTCGGTTCGTTTGCAACCCTAGGACTCACAAATATTCTCCAAGTTGGATTTACGGAGCGGCTATCATCAAATCAGGATTCGGCAAGGCGATGAATGGAAGACGGCATTTAAAACACGAAAAGGACTCTACGAATGGAAGGTTATGCCATTTGGTCTTTGTAATGCACCCGCAACCTTCATGAGGCTTACGAATGAGGTCTTGAAGTCATTCCTAAATAAATGTTGTGTGGCCTACTTCGACAACGTTCTAGTCTTCAGTAGCAGCTTGGAAGACCATTTACAGCATTTGAAGGCCATCTTTGAAGTCTTAAGGAAGAATAAATTATATTTAAATATTCCCAAGTGTGAGTTTGCAACACAAGCAGTGTTGTTTTTGGGGTTCAGGATCTCGGCTGAAGGAATATTCACATATCCAAGAAAAGTGGCGGCAATAATTGATTGGCCAACTCCAAAAACTTTTTCCGATATAAGGAGTTTTCTTGGCTTGGCTAATTTCTACAGGAGGTTCATCAAAGGGTTCAGCATTATTTTAGCTCCGATCACTGATATTTTGAAGCTTAAGCAATTCAAATGGAAGGATGAGAATCATAAAAGTTTTGAAACTATTAAGAGCGCATTATCTACAGCACCAGTCCTCATTCTGCCCAACTTTGACAAGCCATTCTCGGTTGAAACGGATGCATCCACGGTGGGAATTGGGGTTGTTTTAGCACAAGATAACAGGCCAATAGGAATTGGGTTGCAACTCTTTTTTAAGTATAGTTATTACAGTAATTAGTTATGCCAATAGGCTTTACCTTTTAGCAATTACATATAGGAATGAAGGAAGAATGAGAAGCAGTTTTGATAGTTTATAAAAATATATAGAAGTTTGCTCTTCACTGTTCCATTGAAGTTCTTCTTGCTTGCTTGTGCTAATCTCTCACAGGATACTATATCACAACTAAATGGCAATTCCTTGAAGGTTGTAAACAATAATCAACACATTATGGCATCATTTATATTCAATAATGAGGAGGTTGAGTAGACGACATGTTTAGCCATAAATGTCCTTCCTCTGCATAAATGCAAGCATGGAAACTTGAACTTTGTTGGGGTTGTGCCTCTAGAAATTTTTCTAGAGAAAGTGTGTATCAATTATGGCACACGCTTCTCGAACCTTCGAGGTGGGATGGTTTCAGTCTCATCAGTGGCAGAAACTGAAGTCAATGGATGTAGACTTGACTGTTCCTAACAAACGGGAGAGTTCAAAGATCCACCATCCTAAAAAAATTTCACTTATGAAGTGCTTCTAGGAAACACACCAAAACTCCATGTATTATTCTAGTTAGCCTCTCCAACACCTGACCAATTTGTCTACTAATGACAAAGTCTATGTCTTTGATTTTGATTGATCTCTCCAATCTTGTTGTGTTATATTTTATAACTTCAATACCTAGCTTTAGCCTTTGGCATCATACTCGGCGCACCTTAAATGACGTTGGATCCAAATTTCTTTGTGGATAACACCAAAATATTATTGTCAATATTGGTTAAGAAACAATAAAATAAGTATAGAAGAAGTTCTGACATTTCACTATCGTCAAAAAAGTACAACACTTGAGCACTTGATCCAAATGTGTCTTGGGCTTGTCCTTTAACCCTTATTTATAAGTGGAGGTGGAGGCTCATACTATACACATTTAAGGAATAATACACATTTAAGGAATACTTACTTTAAAATAAATATTTGTCAGTTCTGATTGTTTGATTATATTGAAAACACATTAATTTTTAAATAAAAAACGAGTTAGTGTTAAGTCGCCAGCCGACTTTAGAAGGGTTAGACCGAGTACAGGAGAGTAGGTGTATTGATTGGCTTTTGGTAGCTGGCCCTGAGGTCCGCTATGTTAGGCCACCTGGGCCGAGTTTCTGTGATGATTGATTGAAAATCTTTGACCGAATTGAACTCAACAACGAATACCTGGAGACTTCAACGAGTTAATTTTTGTGGCATGGGCGACTAGTCTTTAACCCTGTATGTTGATATGGATCTACTTGCATTGATCTTTACTGAGCCTGACCGACTTGTCTTGACACCGCCCTGGATGATATTTGGGTGTACATCATGTCTGCACCGAGTTAAGTTCCTCGCAATAAACTGCTAATGAATAGGTCAAATATTGTCCACTACCCCCAAAAAAAACCTCTGACCTAAAACAAAGCCCGGCAATTGCAGATCAAATTTAGCAGAAAAGCCATGAAATCACCAGGAAAAACAAAAATTCATGAGATAAAATATTCAAATCGAATAGATTTTTCAAATAACCACAATAAGTAGATAAACTCGAAGTTGAGGGAAACGGACCATTGCAGCTGCGCAGGTAGACTAAAAGTGAAAGCCAACATGTATGAAAGATTGAGAGAAAAAGAAGGATTCGATAAGACACCTGAAATAGCCATAGCGAAGCCGCATCCACCCCCGGAGACGTCCCTCCACGCTTCGCCGGTGGCAGATTCTGGTCGGCGAACTGGAACCGGATGCAGTAGCGGCGATCTATCCGGAGAGACTCCAGGAAGATAGCCCCACATCAGTACCACCTCTTTTTCCTTCTCTTTCTCCTCCACCTTACCCAGCTTCCGCTTGTCCTCCTCCATCTCCTCTGCTCCCCCGCTACCATTCATTCTCCACCTCCCTTCTCTTTATCAACTACGTATCCACCACTTCTCCAAGAAGAAAAGCTCTGTCTTCTCCTTTCTTTCTTTAGCTTGTCGAACTTGGTTCGCCTCAGCACGAGCTCTCGCATATGGAAGAGAAAGACAATACGAGAAAGCGAAATCAAGCAAAAATGAAAAATAAAAGAGCAGTCGACGAGCCCTAATTCGTTCGAATCATTTGCTTGGAGAACGTAAGAGCCACGTAGGATATCAGTCTGGTGGTCCCGTACACGTGGCGGGACATCGACCTGTCAAATCTTGCGGCATTCCTAGCCAGGAGTTCCCCAGAAGCTTCTCGAAGGGTTACCGCACCGCAATGGAACGGGCGTGGCTATTCATACTTTTACCATGATGGGCGTCCACCTGGCAACCGCCCACGACTTTTGTCTGCTGGTGTTCCTTGCAAGTTTTAGGTATTTTTAAAATTTTTTCTCCTTCCTCCCTTCTAGAGGTTATTTTTCACATAACTCTCCTTGGCCTATTGGTTGAGAGCTTAGGCTTCCAACTAAGAGGTCCAAGGTTTGAGTCTATGTGTATGCGTTGTGTGTGTGAGTTTGCCTTAATTGACCTAAATGTCAAAAAAAAAAAAAAAAAGATTATTTTTCCATTTTTTATTTTTCTTTATCTTGTTCAATTATTAGATTACTCGACTGATTTTCCTCCGCTTAAGTATATGTCCCTTCTAGGTATCTCATCCAAAAAGATTTATTGTGTCCTAAAAAATTAGTTGGGGCATATGACTTCTCATCAAACTCTTTCCAAAGAATTTTCTATTTCTTTTGTTCCTCATGTAAGTAATCTTGTTCTTTTTTTTGAAGAAGAAGAAGATGTTTCATATGCTTCTAAGGCCTGGGGGTTAGTAAGAGACATTTCTATGAGGCATTGAGATTAGACATGTTAAAGATATGAAAGTTCAAAGGTACACTTATTTTTTTAGCAAAAAAAAAATTAATCAAGTTAGCATTAATGTCTCACCAAAAATTATCTTGATTGGCCACAAATCTTGAGACATATTTGAATTAGAAACTTTCAAATTAAATTCATGATCATTTGAACTATGATCTCAACAAATTTATAATCAAATTGAACACCTTGACATGATAAATTTAATGACATCAAAAATGGTCTAACATAAGCCCAAATAAAGGGTCTGAAGCGTTATTAAAAACATCAAGGCATTAATTGGATGATCAAATTATCTTCAAATTCGGCATGCTTTTACTTGAATCAAGCGCTCAACAAGACAAATATAATAGATCCAAAATTGCTTGATTCTGACATCATGTCAGCGCTTAAATGCTAAATAAATGTTCTAAAATTGGGGGAATCAATATAAGTCATCCGATGGAGTTCCCAGAACTTTCTCCATATTTACAGAGCATGCTACTCGAAAAAAATTATAAATAAGCCCACAATCTCTACATGAGGGGAGCTTGGGCTAGTGATTCAAGAGAATTTTGAGGCTTGAGGAATTCCATAACTTCTCCCTAAGCATTGCCATCAACTAAACCCTCGCCATCCAACTACTATTACTAGACCTTTGCCTGACTGCCACCTCCTGACATTCATTGACTGAATGTCATCGTTGGGCCTTCGCACGACCTTCGACGCCAAACCTCTGCCCCAGCCTTCATTGAACTATCGCCACCTACCATAGTTGCCAAACTTCTATCAACAACCATCGATGTTGGACCTCCATCGGCCAACCACCATTATTGAATCTTTCACCGACCATCCTCTGACATTTGACTATCAGCACCCATTTATGGTCCCTCTAACCTCCATCACCCACCGATTATAGTCTTACAACCTTTATCACCAACCAACTACTATCTTCGGACCATCATGATCTAACTGAAAACCTCTGACCACCGTCACTCAACTATAATCCTCGAATCATTGTTACTCGATTATGGTTCTCAAACCACCTCACATGATTATAATCCTTTAACCATCATCACCAAATTATGACTATTTTGATCTCCATCTCCCACTTACTATGGTCCTTCTGACCTCAATTGCCCGCTAACTATGGTCCTCATACTACCTTCGCTGATTGTGGTCCTCCAATCACCATCACTCGACTATATTTCACCAACCTATAATATCATGACTTATGTTGCCTGTCTACTCCAATGCCTAACGATTTCATCTTTTTACCATCACCAATAAAGTCAACACACATCATTACTTATAAAATCAGTACACACTATTAACATCAACTATAACTTCCAACTTCGGTACTTGTATTTATACTAGATTTTTGTCAAATGGCTCTTTCAACTACAACCAACTAATAGATTCTTTTATGTGTATTTGTAGCAAACCAAACTCTTAAATATCGAGGTGTTATCCGCTTTGTCTTGATGACCTCACAAATTTCTCATGTTGGTGTAACTTCCCAGGATTTCTCTCACACGAGCACACATAAATTTAGAGTTTCTTATTAAAATTTTAACCATTATATCAAAAGACATCTTAATATTTAAGAGTTTAACTTCTTTTTACTTAAGGTATTTCATAATATCCCTCACTTAAGTAATTGACATCCTCATTAGTATCCTTACCCCATAATCAACCCCTAGGAATATAGGATTCTAGAGGTGACCCCTACAGGTTCAAGTGGTGGCTCCCGCTAAGTATCACTTTGTCCCATATAAGTTCAAGAGGTGACTCTCATGATATAGTACTTTGTCTCATATGATACTTAGTTTTCATTTTCCGGATGGTGTATTCATTGTCTTTTGGAGTGGCATAGTCATCTTATATATTGATGATTATAGATCATTCAATTTCCTCCTCTTTCTAGAAAAGGGGTAACATGAGTAGGACTATATATCCTCAATATTTTTTATCGTCTCCTAACTTAAGATTGCCTAATCTTTCATCTTTGTAAAAGTAATATTACCTTTACCGCTTTTATTACCCATTAACTACTGAAAGCTCAATTCCTTTCTCCTTCTAACTACCATAAATCACCCATTGATTTATGGCAATTCAATTCCTTCTTCCTTTCAAAAAGAGGGCTATCTTGACCCCCTACAATTACTTCGAAAGTCATTTAGTTCCACATTTTTCGAGGAGAGGAATTAACCTGAGTGCCTTCTTTGTTATCTATTATAACACATATGAATTCATGTATGGTCAATTGTATCCACCACCATGGGAACATGATCATGATAAATCCAACTATACTTACTAGTATCTACAACTTCACTTGCTACCATTTATGTGGTAGGTCAAGTTACATTCATCTCTAAGGAAGTGGCAAGCAAGCTAACTTTCATCTACCCCATCGACATCATTATTTCCCCAACAATTAGAATACAAACATATCAAGTTTATATTTGATGCATTCTTTAAGTTTGTTTGAATGATAACCCTCTTAAACATATAAACTCATATTGAATATTAGTATAAGTTATTTCAATTGGGTAAGACCTCATAAATTTTCTTGTTTGAAAATTGCCCATATTCTTGGTAGTATATGGATTATGGCTCCATTCTAATATTAGACTCCTCTATAATTTAACTTATGAGAAGGAACATAATAATTTGTTGTTTATGTTCAGCTTATTGCATCTGATCATTCGAAACTCCTCATCTTATTATGATGTGAAATTTTTTAGCCCATATTTGCATTCTCCATTTAATCATATATGCTTTTTTAACTTATATCTTGACCAGCTTTACATTTTAAAGTTGATTGAATTGGTTGTTTAGCACAATAGAAGAGCTAGAAATCAGACCTTCTTTAGGAATAACTTTTGCAAGTCTTGGATGACTTTCTATGAATTAGATTCTTCTAACTTGAAAACTCCATTTTTCTACTCAAAATCAGAACTAATTCCGGCTAGGGGTGTAAAATAGCTAAATTTTGAGTTATCTCAAATTTTATATGGCTTAGTTATTTATTTATAATGTCTACATTCAATTTTTTTATTTGGCTTAGTTTGTTAAGCAAATGACTCAGAATTTTTTTGTGTTCTCAACTCATTAATTTATCAAGCTGAGCATGAACTATTATTGAATATGAATAGAATGTAAACAATCTACACACATGCACATACAAACACCTATATATAAGTATACATACATATAATTGTTCATATTTGACTTAGTAAATATACAAATTTATCAAAATTTTATAAATTAAAGCTAATTATTAAGTTGAACACATTTTAATACAAGAAATGAATTTTTTCGATATTGTGGCAGTGTGGCTTGAGCCTAATCACCCACTAACTTTTATTAACCTATTCTTAACCATGAGTAAGAATTTTGAACTACGTATACAGTAATACAGATACTGAACTACGTATACAGTAATACAGATATGTTTCTCAGGTAAGCCTATAAATGAATTTATGGTTCTTTACAAATGGTTAGACACTTAGATTTCAAGATTCAAACTCGAAAGTGATAGTACAGCTAGCAAATACCTTACTATATTTATTGAAGACAAAATGAAAGATGCTTGTAGAAAAGATATTTTTTTCAATAATTTAGAAGATATTTTTTTCAATAACCTCTCATAGATATTGTAGAAAAGTTTGATGCAATAGGTTCAATCATTAGCGGTGATAAAGATTTCTCTGGCATGGTCGCTAAGATGCATTAAGCATTAATTGATGCTCATATGAAGAGTGGGCCATAATAATTATTATGTGATATGAATTTTGGTTCATCACACCATCATATATAAATGAAATTTACATTGAAAAAAAATCTCATCAAATTATAGTTCTAGATTAAATAAATGTTTTCTTAAATTATAATAATTTTTTATTAAAAAATAACATTATATTTGTTAGGTCCTATAATATTCACGGCGGTAGAGATATATAGTTTAACGTCTTAGTTTTGTACGAAGATCCAGCACACAATCATAGAAAATAGTTGGTGCAACATTCATTAGAGATACCAAAATTTTTACGTGGAAAAACTTGAGTAGGGGAAAAACAACGGGGTCTTGGCCTAATTTGAATGAATCCACTAGTATTTGCAGATGATTACAAATGAGGCCCTTCATTAGATGGAAGGCTTTGGCTTGATCTAACAAATATACATAATATAAAGTGTGTTACATGATGCAAATATGAAGAATTACTGCCGACCTATTCGTTTGGTCAGAATGAACAAAGTTGGTGGGCGACAGAGGTCAGAAAGAACATTGTCTGGCAACGTAGGTCGGAAGGATTGTAGTCGGCAGGCGATGGAGGTCGAAAGAACCGTTGTCTGACGACAAAGGTCGGAAGGACCATAGTCAGCGGGCGACGGAGGTCAGAAGGACAGTAGACGGTAGACGACGGAGGCCATAAAGACCGCTGTCTAGCAACGAAAGTCGGAATGACCGTAGTCGGCGGGCGACGGAGGTCGGAAAGACCGATGTCTGACGGTAGATGTTAGAAGAACCATAGTCGGTGGGCAACGGAGGTCATAAGAACTGTAGTCAAAAGGCGACGGAGGTCGGAAAAAATCGTTGTCTGACGACGGAGGTCAGAAGGTCATTAACAAGCGAAAGTCTGATGTCGGGTTAAAATCCGGCGACAGGGGAAAGTTTGACATTGAGTTGAAGTCCGACAAAAGTCCGGCGATGGGTACAAGTCTGATGACTAGCGGAAGTTCTGCCTCGGGTAGAAGTCCTACGAAAGTCCAACGACGGGCAAAAGTCATGGGACGGGTAAAAGGTCAACGTCGGATAGAATTCGATGAAAGTCCAGTGACGAGTAAAAGTTTGGCGATGGACAGAAGTTCGGCGACAAGCGGAAGTCCAACATCGGGTAGAAATACAGTGATGGACAGAAGTTCGAAGTCGGTCAGTGGTCGGGAGGTGGTCGAGGAGTAGTTTGGTGGCAATAGAACTCTTCCTTCTCTTCTTGCTTGGGTCTCCTTCCTCCCCCTCCATGAGAAATGAGGGGTTTATTTGTAAATTTTTTAGAGCGACATGGCCAGTAAATAGGAGTAAGATTAATGGTAAATTGGAAGTGGTTTGAATGGACGACACATGTTAAATCCCTTGATTGTGGACCGTTTATTGGGCATTTGAATGTCTTAATGATATCAAAATTTGACATTCTTAGGCTCGTTAGATTCGTCTCGTCAATCCGTGCGATTAAAATATAAACATGAAACTTTTTGGTAATCCAAATTATGGGTTGAATCTCTCAAATGAGCTTCGGGTTTGTGATTTGGACTCATTTGAGCTCGGATTGAGTCGAATTTGGTGTTGTTGGGTTCGTATTTCCGAGACGTTCAGTTCGATTGTAAGTTTGAGGAAATCGGAGTTCAAATTGTCTTTGATTTAATTTTTGAAATTTCCAACTTGATTTTGCTTCAAGATTCGTGCCAGATCAAGATAATTTTTTAAGGGTATATCAATATTGATACTGTTATATATAGAAATCAAATTGCTAAAACTCATCAGTATAAATTTGAGGCATGCATTATATTGTCCTTAAAAGATAGATTTTTAATCCTTCCAAAACTATTGTCTATTGTCATTGAAGACCTCAACAGTCCAAAAGAGTATTTGCAGGATGGAGGAAAAAGGAATAACGTTAAAAGAGGGCAGAAATAATTTTGCGAAGGACTATAATAGTTAGCATATAAAGATTCAAAATCATTAAGTTATATCGATTAGTTCATTATGATTTTGTTTTATGCAGTTTTATTATTATTATTTAAATAGTTTTTTAGTATAAAATTTTTTTGTATTAGAAATTTTGTATTAAAAAATTGCTTTAGAAAGCAGCAAGAAAGTTGTTCCAAACGAAGGCCAATGCTTTGTTTGGGGCGGCTTTCATACTACTTAAAATAGTTTACGAGTATACAAAATAAAAAATTTCTTCTAAAAAGTTGTTTTAATAAGCATTAAGAATGTCGTCCCAAATAAAATCCTTTGTGTATGGGCATATCATGTGCACTTAGCACGTGATTAACGTATATTTTAGTAATGTTCACAAATTTAATATAATTTAGCACAGTTGCTCAACTCTTCTTGAGAGCTAATCTCTATTATCAATGCTAGTATTTTAAAATCGCCATTATTTCTTCATATTAAACTTGATTGCTTGAGTAAATTTCACACACTCATAATGCATATTTTACATTAATTTTTTTAATATAATTTATTTTTAACAGATAGGATCATTAATGTTTCAGTTCTTTGTTGATCAACTCCAACTCAACATTAACTTATCATTAGTGATATGTCACCAAAAATTATCTTGATCAGGCACGAATCTTGAGGCATAATCAAGTTGGAAACTTCGGAAATTAATTCGGAGACCATCCAAACTCCTATTTCAGCAAACTTATAGTCGAACTGAGCATCTCGGAAAGGCGAGCCCAACGGCACAAAATTCGACTCAATCCGAGCCCAAATGAGTCCAAATCAAGGACCCGAAGCGTTGTTGGAAGGTTCAAATCACAATTTGGATTACCAAACGGTTTCCAAACATAACAAGCTTATAGTCGAATCGAGCGGCTCGATGAGACGAATCCAACGAGCCTAAGATCACTGAATTCCGACATCACTAAGACATCCAATTGCCCAATAAACAGTCCATGATCAAGGGGATCAATATCAGCCATCCATTCAAATACTCCCATTTTGCCCTTGATCCTCCACATATTTACAAGCCATGCCACTCTCAAAAAACTATAAATAGGCCCTCATTCTTCACATGAAGGGGAGGAGGAAGAGGGAGAAGAAGAGAAGAAAGGGAGGAATTTGGGAGCTCTCTTGCCATCGACCACCGCCGGAGTTCCTGCCGACCACCGCCGGATTTCCTGCCGGCCACCACTGGAGTACCTGCCGACCACCGCCGGACTTCCACCCATTCTCTGACCACCGACGGACATCTGCCAGTTCGTCGACCGCCGCTGGACTTCCATCAGTTCACCGACCACAGCTGGACTTCATCCCAACCGTTGACCACCGACAGACTTCTGCCAGTTCGTCGACCACCACTGGACTGCCGTCGGACATCCGCTTGCTCGCCGACTATCATCAGACTTTCATAGTTTGCCGTCCGCCATTGAAATTCCACCAGTCTGTCGAACACCGCAGGACTTTCTCTAGTCCGCCAACTACAGTCCTCCCAACCACTGTCATCCAACTACGATCATCCCGACCTCCGTCGCAATACAACGGTCCTTCTGACCTATGTCGCTCATAGACTACGATCCTTCAGACCTCCGTCACCCGCCGAATATGGTTCTTCCGATCTACATCGCTCGTCGACTATGGTTTTGCCATCCCAAACAAACATATCAATATTGATTCTTCTAACTTCTACCACGCAATGCATTTTATATGATGTATATTTGTTACTTCGAGCCAAGGCCTTCCTCCTAAGGATGGGCCTCATTTGTAATCAATTGCAAGCATTAGTGGATTCATTCAAACTGGGCCAGGCCCCGTGGTTTTTTCCCCTTTTTAGGGGTTTCCACGTAAAAACTCTGGTGTCTCTTATGAACGCTACACCCTCATCTCTTTCATCTGCTTGTGTTCTGGATCTGCGTACAAAGCTAAGGCATTAATCTTTATATTTCTCTACCGCCGCGAATTTTTCAGGACGCAACAATTAGCTTCGTTGATGAGCTCAATTAAGACTTTGTTTGGAGCGAATTTCTTACTACTTCTTAAAATAATTTTTTAGTAAAAAAATTAAAAAAAATTTACTAAAAAACTTTTTTAAGAAGCATAAAAAAAACTGTCTCAAACAAAGTCTAAGTCTGGCTTAATATAATTTTGATTTGACCAAAACTTGCTTAAATCTAAATCAATCTACGAAAGATTTTTTAAGTTAATATATATAATCTAATTTTTTATCTACCTTTAAATTCCTACCCGACTGTTACGTGCAAATCAAAAAAAGCGAGCAAAAAGCCACGTGGTTAAGCTATGGTGCTGTCTGATCTCCTGATCTCGATGGCAAAAGACTCTTTATTCCCCTTCTCCGTGCAATCTACGGAAAGCTTCCCAAATCTCGTGTCTTCAATCCCTAGAGGTTAAAGTCCTAGATCTCTGCGATCAGTATTTTTTTTAATATCTTAATTATTAATCAAAGCTTTCAATCAATAGGTCAAATAAGTTGCACGTGATCAATTTTCCAATGAATCCGTAGGTAGAATTGGGATTGGGGATACAAACACTTGCAAAATTTATTGCCATAATATATCAAAATCATAATAAAATTAACATAAGATTTTGGATATGTAATTTGCAAAATTGACAAAAAAATTGCTATTAATGCGAAAAAAAAAAGAAGATAAAAAAGAGAGACTAATTTATATACAGTGTAGATTAGTGGTGGAGCTATAACTCCAAGTGGTAAGAGATAAAAAGATAAACCTCCAATTTAAGGATAAAGCTTGCATAATATTCCTAATAAAATTTATGCTTTAAAATGTTATGTTATGTATTATTGCATAAGACTCTTCTCAAGGTCGGGGGAGAGCTATCTTTTGATTCCACCAATGTTTGGTTGTTGATCTAAGTTCAAATTTCTTAGGAAAAAGTAATATTAGATACCAACTTCTTATCAATAGAAGCGCAATGATTTTCAATTTAGATGGTAAGCCTCCTATAACTTGTTCCCTCTCATCTTTTACCTCTGACTTTAGATTTCTCAGAATTTGATTCCCTTAATATCTAATACTATAACATATTTATTACTAAATGATGTGACATATTATCTGTATGAAGTTAGGAAATTATAGTTATTTTATATAAATATAAGCTCACAGATGGGCTCTTATAAGTGTTTGTGTGTGTGTATATATATATATACCTTGGCTAATTAGCACTATGGTAATGATCTTAGTATTATTAGTATTTAGTAAGGCTAATCGGATAATGATAATTATTGATATTATTCCTAAGAATTGGTAATAACTTACCCATTAGTTGGTATGAGATGTTAAACCAATTCATTTCTTAAATGACATATTCATATATTGATTGGTCAATACTCATGTATTATTAATTATTTTACTAACTTGTTTTCTTATATAATTATAAGTAATTCCAAATTATATATCATATGGTACATGCACTAGTTATATGCTTTCAATTGATATGTCATATTATACACTAATATGAATTTTTATATATGATACATGATATATTGCATATATGAGCATGTCATATTCTCTAATATGAAGTAAATGCATATATATAATTTTTTTTCTCATTTATTAAACACTTTGCATATTTGATGTGAGATACTATAATAACTCTAAATTTCATAAAATGAATTAATTGAAAATATTAAAATATTTAAATTGGAGCACAACAAAGCTACACTAAAAAGCACAACGATACTCTGTTCTTTGTTCTACAATAATTTGGATCTCTAAATGTAGCACTTCAACGTAAGTTGTAGTCTATAGCATTTCAATGTCAAACACTAAATTATATTTTTATATATAATTAAGTTAAATATACCTCACTATCTTAACCCCATACGCACCCTTATTTGCTGCCTTATTGGGGTAGAAAAGATAAGAAGAGAAGAAGGAGAGATAGGGAAGAGGAGAGAGGAGAGAGGAGAGAGGAGAGAGGAGAGATAAAGCTTGTTTAAGTGTCTTTATGTCCAACACTTTAGTTGTGGAATGTTTGTGTCAATAAGTGAGATTAGTTACTCTGATAGATGATAGATTAATTAACAAATAAAATAGATGTTTTTTTTTTCAATTTAGGTCTTGAGGCGTCACACCTACTTGACTTTATAGTCGCCTTATGTGTGAACGTTTGTGTTAATGCTTTCAAAGAAGAACAAGAAAATTATTTGGAGCAGAGGATCGTCTCATGGATATATTTTACTATTATTTTGATGTACACGACTGTACATAACTGTTTTATAAGAATGATAAATATTATATTTTTTGATGATATACAAAAAATATGTATGATATTTTAAATGATTTTTCTATCATAAAGATGTTATGAATGTGCTATTAGCAAATAACATTTCTATTTGTCTTATTTATTGCACTTCAACTCGATTTGATTTACTAAAATAGAAAAATGTACATACTATGTTTGGCCGGGGTGTGTCGGCTACTAAATAGTATTAAAAGAAGTTTGATAGTTTCATAATCAACTATAGATTTGAGAGTTCATTGTACCAAAGGAATTTTACAAATCTAGGGATGAACATTTGTTTTAAGTGCATCATTTGAGATTAAAGATCTTAATATTGATAAGAAACTTTTAATGATAGAGATGGCCAGAAATAGAAAAACAAACATTGTATTTCTAACACAAAATATATATTTTGAGGTAGTATTAAGAAGATTTAGCTTACAAACTACAAAGCATGTCACTCCTCCAGTTGCTAGTCTTTTTTATTTGTTAGCCGCTTCTTTTCTTCAATCACTATAAGTGGACAACTATAAAAATATAGTGCTTTATACAAACACTGTTGAATGGATCATGTTTGTTGCAATATGTACAAGTTTAAATATTTCACATTTAGCTAGTGTTGGAAGTAGAATTATAGATAGGCTTGATAGGACTTATATGGAAGTAGTGAAATGATTTTTTAATATATTAGATGAAGGGGCGGAATCAAAATTAATTTTTATGAGGGAAAACTTATAAGTAACTATTGGTGTTGCCTCGAATTTGGCTCAACCCTTCGCTACAAGAAAATGGGTGAATAACGACCTCTATTTGTTCATATCCTTGATTATCGTATGCTTCGCATATATATTGGGGGTCAAGGGGGCAGCGCCACTTGACGGAGTTAATAAATAAAATGATGAATTATATTTACTATTTGTTTGGGACAATTGCCTAAAGATCATTGTTTTTTTTTTTGTGGGGGGGGGGGGGAATTGCCGGGGGGGGGGGGCAATTGCCTAAAAACTCTTGTAATAAAGACAAAAAATACTCTTAGCTTATAGCTTATAGGGCGGAATCCCCCAACCTAAAGGGGATTCTGCCCTTGCTTAGATGTACATTTTCTTATAGGTTGATGTATGGATGTAATAAATCAAATTATGTCTATTTGAATCTATTTTCATCAATTGGAAAGCTTGCTATTAGCTTATAGTTTATTTGTCTACGAATAAATGACTTTTTAAAGTTACTTCATTAGTAAACTTAGGCTTCATTTGTGACAGTTTTTTTTTTTTTTTTAACAAATTTTCAATACAAAAATTTATAGTTAAAAAATTTTTGTTCTAAAAAACTACTTTAGAAAGCAGTAAGAAAAATTGTCCCAACCGAAGTCTTAGTTAATAATTTGGGTTTGCATTATGATAGTTTAATGGTTTTCTACAATATTTATAATGATATTCACTTATAGTTGGAGATTAAATATATTATGACAGAACCAAACATATATATTGATGTTGGATATCACTTAGTCAAATAACAGATCAAAGATAAATGACATTTTAACTCAAAATATTTACAAATAACAAAATCTTGTTGACATGCTTACTATCACGATTCCAATTTTAATTTCAAGCAATGCTTGTACTTGATTTGTTTGTACAATTGTTGAGGTCCTATTTTAAGAAGCAATAAAAAAAGTTGTCCCAAACGAAACCTTAATGAGATAAATTCATCTCTTCTTTATTTTGCTTTTTTTATAATAATTTTGCACTAAGTTTTTGAAGAAATCTTCTCCATGCGTCCTTTTTAGATGTTGAAAATTTGATTTCATAATACTTTGTTATTCCTTTCAATTTGTATCATTATACTCATTTAATAATGAAATTATTTGTGCCTACTTTTTTCCATATATGTTGACTAATTGAACCAAATAAAATTTGATATTTTTGTATGGAAGGTTACATGATTGGTATCTTTTGTAGTCTCACAATAAGTTATTTTGGAAATTTTCATTTTGCAACACTCATAGAATTTTTTTTTTTTTAATTCTATTCAAGAAAGCTTTAGATTTAAGAAGTTCTAGTTTGTTGTTTCAAGAACCCTCTATATTCACGATGGTTATTAAAGAAGTATCATTTTAGCATACTAAAATTAATAAACAAAAGTCATAACAAATAATATACTTATAGGATTTCTTAAATATCAAAATTATTTATTTGTTCAATTATCTAATAATAATGCCTGAAATGATATAAAGTGCCTTCTAATACTGTCCATGATAGTTATTGGTTAATATATTACCATGTTATTATTATTATATATGCTAATTAATATTTATTATAAATATATAGTTTTATTATTATTATTTAATGTCATTATTGATGTTTTTTATTTATTATAATTTTGTTGTTGCTCTCAATCTTTTCTTGTCTTCGTATAGACATTTTTGTAATAACATAAGGATCTATCAAGTAAAGATGTATCTCTTTCTCTTTTATGTTTTCAACATGCTACTAGAGCAATAATTATTCCATGTTAAATATCAACCTCATCTATGTTCTCTTCTCTCTTGTGAGCACCCACTTGGAAACAAATTTAAACCCATTACTGGACTACCCCTCTCGCCATGCGAAGCTCTAAAGCCTCATCACACATTTTGACGACATCATAAGCACAACTATATATTTCTAAAAATTCAATCTCCTTCTCATTGAGTCAATCATATATATAGCTACCTTGCATGATGTTTATGCCTCATTGTTGTCACAACTTTCACTACACAATCCACTCTTAAGTCATTATACGTACATCATGTTTTTGCACGTGTATGCTCCGTACGACCCTAACTATAGTGTCTTGTCCAACTTTCAAACACATCCTCTCTTTCTCAGATCACACCTTTCAGGGGTGGAACCGACTTTATTTTTCAGGATTAACAAATTTATTATACAAATAATTAATTATTAAAAAATAAGAAAATCTTATATGACACTTCAAATCAAAGTCTTGTATTTCATTATAATTAACGAATTGAAAAATAATTATAAGCTTTGTATTCTGTTTTATATTTACTGATATGTTGCATTATGATTTAATTGGGAATGAAATTAAATACATTTCATTTCTTAGAAAATAGCGTTGATTTAAATGTAAGAGCAAAATCATTGGCAACAAATCAAAAAATGACTAATCAACTATATGTTGAATAAAAAAATACCATCAAACAAGAAGAAAGATTACAAGTTTTGCACTTTTGTTGCTCTCTAAAATGCCTACATGAGTCAACTGTCAACGTGAAAAATAATAGAAGGGACAAGGACGGGAGGATAGAGTACCGCTTGTCGGCATGCTTGATTTACATTGAGAATTTTTGAATCGTAGAGGAGGGAGGGGGAAAAAGAGAGTGAAAGCGGGGCTTGCAACTTATGAGCTGCAAGAGTTAGTCAGTGGCGCAGATAGGACTTGGGAATGAACAAGCATTGAGTTTTTTAGGACTTAGGGCAAAAAAAATTTTTTGAGGAGGGACCAAAATCACTAAAATGCATTTTCAAATAACTTAATATTAATTTTGGGGGTGACAATTGCCCACCCTCAGCACAATTGGATGGGTTGTACTAGTGATGCATTTAAATATTAGCAACTCCTTTAACCAATCTTCCTTGCCTCCATAGCTCATCATTTCTCTTCACCTAACCATCTCCACCTTGTCAAGCCTTCTTCATATATGACTAGCTAGGTTACCCATCAAAGTTATCAAGCCCAAACTCCATTTATGATAATCTCCTATATCCTCCTACATCAATTTGATGCCTCATGTCCTCGTATGCTTTGCTCCTCTCATTAAGTTTCTCCCATACATCTGTCCTTCTCTCTCTCTCTCTCTCTCTCTCTCTCTCTCTCTCACTAGTCTGGTTTTTTATCCCAATTTTCTCATTCTCTTTAATGCTACAACTACTACCTTTCTAACCCATCTAGTTCTATCATCTCCTACTAAGCCATCCACAAATTTCACAAATCAACTATCACTCCTCCAATTATCTCTTTCTAGCACAACTCACTTTTAAACTCTAAGCCTCCTCAAGCTACAACAAATGCCTCTATACATCTCACTTCTCCACCAACCCGCCAACAACTTATTAGCTGCTTTTGCTCTTTAAATCATATATATTAATGCATTTTTAAATGTCGGCTAACAAATCTCAATGCTTATTGTAACCACATTATGAGTTTATGGAGGATATTATAGTTAATAGAATTATTATATCATCATATTAGTATTATCAAATATGCTTAATATTTATTAAATTTTTTTAGCATTTATTATTATAATATGTCATCACTATTGAGGATATTTTTTCTTATTTTAATTTTATTTATTTATTTAGTTTCTTAGCTTTATTTGGTCATATTTATACTAGCATCAAAATCAATTAAATAAAGATGTAATGTTCTTATATTTTCCACAATAGCAATATAGAATTCTAAGAATATTTATTTATGAAGATAAAAAGATAAGTTAACCTATCAATAATTTTGTTGAATAGTGTTGGCTTTAATCTTTAACTTAGATGCCTAAATTTTTTTATTTTTTCAAAAATTGACATTCTTATATTATACATAATTCTTATGCACTTAACCATTATGATATCATAGTAATATATATCAACTATGAGGTTTTGCAAATATTTTTTTCTCATCTTAGATGGAGGCCTTTATAATAATTTTTGATGGGTGCAGATCAATAATATTTTCCTTAATTCCTACCCTAACTTTTCATTTTTTTCTCTTGATTCCTACCCTAACTTTTTTTTTTTTAAGAATTTTTTTGTCAACAGAGGCCTCACATCATATGATTATAGTAATAATTTATAATTGTCTTTCTTATTAGCCCTCAAAGTAATTTTTTTAAGTTAGGCTCTCAAAAAGTTTTTTTTATAAAGAACCCTACTTTAGCCTTATAATGGAAAATTAATTAAAAGCTATGTTGACGTAAGTGGCATGAAAGTGAAAACTTAGAGAATACAGTCCCGAAAACCCGGCTCGGCTATTTCCTTTATAAAACAGGCTGGCCACCGACCTTCAGGTCTCGCGCGCGAAGGCCTCTATTAAGTTCGTTTTGAGCAGTGGGCACTTCCAAACAATGAAAGGCGAGCTTGGCGATCCCTTCAAGCTCTCCTCCCTCACCAAGATCTCCTTCTTGTTCCTAGCGTGCATCGCCTCCTTCTACCTCGGCCGTAACTGGAACGATGGCTCTATGTATCCCCAACTCATCTTTTACAGTAACGTCAATCCTACCGCCGGCTACGGCAATGCGAACCTATCTGTTACCCTCTCTCCCAACCTCAAACGCACCAGTGATATTACCACCCCAGTATCCAACGAGTCCTCTCTCAATGCAGCTGATCCGGTGCTTGATGCGCTTTCCAGAGCTCCCGCGCCGCCGGTGGTTCCGAAGAACGTTGGGATCGTGGACGAGAACGGGGCAATGCGGGAAGACTTTGATGCCGGATCATTCGATTCCGATCTGGTGGAGGAGGAGGAACCGCCATCTTGGGCGGGTAACGAGACGAATAATGAGATAGAGAAGAAGGATGAGACTAGGGTTAGAATCCAGAAGTTTGGGCTTTGCCCGGAGAGAATGAGGGAGTACATTCCTTGTCTTGATAACGAGGAGGAGATCAAGAAACTGAATTCTACGGAGAGAGGGGAGAGATTTGAGCGGCACTGCCCAGCGAAGGAGCAGAGTTTGAACTGCCTAATTCCGGCACCGAAGGGCTACAGGGAGCCGATCCCTTGGCCCATAAGCAGAGACGAGGTACTTTTTTTTTCTGATATTTTGGGGCCCCCTTTTGTTTTTGGTGTTTTCATTGGTAGAACCTGGAGCAAAGATTGAAATTGGAATGCTTTTTTTCATGAATGATCTGCTGCTGTTTGAGGGTTCTGAAAACTGTAAATTCCTCATAGTCTGGATGAATCCTAATTGGGGGCTACAGAGGAGAAAAATAAACCTAGGTTTAATGTTTTGTTTCAATCCCAATTAATTACTGTCCAGTTCTTGAAAGTCTGAATGCACTCACATTATGTATTTATGTTTTTGTACAAAATTTTGTCAGTTCATCTCAATAAATTTTCATTTCCTCGGTATGAAATTCTATCAGATTTTTTGTTACTTTCGTCTGCTATTGAGAGGCCAGTCAGGATTCAGGACTATAGTAGTTTGCTTATTTTGAAGTCAAATTTAGTAGCTTATATTTTCCTACTTCTAAATAAATTCCTAAGCCAGGGATTCAGAGGAGGTTAGTTTTTGTTATAGATTGAAGTTCATGTGTGGAGGAAAGAGGAAGAACTCCCATGCCATGTAAATAAACATGTCAAGGGATGTTTTTAAGAGGGTTGGACCCGACGCCTTCAAGGATGACCGAACCAGATATTCCTTTTACTTGTAATGAATTGAGAAGAAGGTCCCAAAAAATAAGACCATATAATTTGCTGAAGGCTCTTGCTGTTTTTGGAAGTTCAGATTTATTTACATGGTATTTACATACCTAACATCACTAATAGTTAACTAGTAATAGACTAATAAACTAGATGATCACCATCCAGTTACAAATAACGAGCATTCATTATAAATTGATCAGTTTATATACGGTCAACCATAAGTAGTTTACTTATCGTTAGAATGCATTTTGCAACAATCTTTTGTCATGTGATCCATCCATTTTGACAAGAAAAGACATGTATAATATCAAATTGTAAATTATTTTGAGACTTTATGTTGTGTTAATTGAAGATATATCATGCCTAGTAAGTTGTGTTCACTATTTAAAATTGCACAATAAGCGCCTTGAGGTGCGTCTCAGCACAATTTTACCCAAAAATACCTAGATGTGCACACCTCGAGATTATTTTGTGAGATGTATGCCTCAAATTAGCCGAGTCACACCTTGCCTCATTTTTGTGAGGTGTACACCTCAAATAGCATATTTTTTTTTTTAAACCTTAAACTTAAGCTAAAACCAAAGTTTTTATAACGGCAACCGCTCGTACCCTAGGGAACCTTCGGCGTTCCATCATTGGCACTGTTATTCGACTTTGCTTGCTTCATGTTAGGTAGAGTTTTGAACGAATTGCTAAAAGCTTCTTTGCCTTCTTTAATGACGTTCCCTTCCCGTCGGATCAGATCGGAAGTCAAGATAGTTCGACGACATTCTTCCTGTTGGATTGGAAGTAATGACAAGAGCTTTGCTCACTAAGACAGTAGCCATCTTTCTCCCCTTTCTCTTGTGTTGATGTTCACCTTTGATCCTCTTTGACTTTGCCTGTTTAATTGAGTAGCTAGCTTTTTCACCTCCTTCAACTCGTCCATTGTTACTTTTCAACTTAGATTGCTTCACGTGAGGTAATAATTAAACAATATACTTAAAATACCTCATTTTAATCAACTTTGTAAATTTGTTTCTAAAAACTAATGGTAACGTGAATACTTAAAACATGATATTACATGATTGTTATGCAATTGTGATCGAATATTTTTACATCTTGTTTAAAATTAAGTCTTTATATTAAAAAAAAAATATTATCAAAATTTTAATTAAGTCCTTAAATAGTCAGTTCATCAATTGTTTTAGTTTCCTTCTGAATGTTATAAGCAATTTTTATATGGGAAAATTCAACAGGTAAAATTATCAAAGGCATGCATGATGACAACAAAGATTTATAAAATATTATGGTGCAAAGCTTAGATTAAATTTTTAGTTAGTTTTATAAAATAAAAACTTATGCAAATGAATCTAAACACTTTAATCATCGAGTACTAAATTTTCTTTATGTGCCTTAGTTTTATGACTTAGTTTTGACTACCTTGAGAGGTCTAATATTTATGTGTTTAAGAATAATGGGAGAATAATAATATTGAAATCCAATATTTATGTGTTTGAGTAATTTATGCTTTCATGGATTTTAAATAGAAAGATGTTTTGCTAAGAATAACCTTACATGTTGGGATCAAATTCATTGCTCTTGTGATAATGCCAAAGCATGCATGCATAATTTTTTGTGAGTTTCAAATTTTTTTTTTCTTAACTTGTTATTGTAGAGTTTTATAGAGGATGGTCAGAATCAATGATAAAACCACGCAGATCATAGGAAGGATTCGGCATGGAAACATAACATTCAAGTTGACGGGGGAGGCAACGACAAGTCGTCATATATTTGAAGTGTAGCTACTATGACAAAATGGTGAAAGTTGGCATCACTACGATAAAGGGGAACATATATGAATCTCATTAAATGTTACACCATGTGCTAAAGTGCTCGATACTATAAGGGATGAGATTAAAACATGCATGAATAAGTCAATAATATCAAAACACCTAGCATAGAGACAATTTGATGACATACTTAATATGGGCTCCTACTAAGGGAGTCAACGTAGTGATTGTGATTCATCTTCTTCATTGTAACCCATGTCCTCTAGGGATGCAAGGGGTTTCATGGATCAATATATGATGAGCACATTAAAGAATAAACAGGAAAATAAATCTTCTACTACATAGAAGCTGATCCCAGAGAATGCCAGGGAGGCACAAATACATGTATGCATGAATATAATTTATTTTTTTTTAATGAGAATATCATTCCATTTAATGTTTGAACCTCCCATTCTTACTACAACATGATCCATTCAATTGGAGCGTATGCTATAGAATTGAAACCTCCATCCACATATGACTTGAGGACATGAATTTTGAAGGAGTTGACAAATACTGAGATAAGTATCGAGGAAATTAAGAGGAATTTGGCCCATATAGTTATAATCATGTTTGATGGATGATAAGAAGTAAAGAGTAGTAATTTGATAAATATACTAGTCAATAACCTTTATGACACTATGTTCTTAAAGTTCGTTGATGCATCTAATTAGGTGAAATATGCTAAGTTTCTTTTTGGGTTGCTTGATAGTGTTATTGAGGAGGGTGGAGAGCATTTGGTAGTTCATGTGGAAACATATAATGCCAGTGCTTATAGGGTTGCAGGAGCAAAACTTATAGAGAAGAGGAAATATTTATATATTGCACTCCATGCGCCACACATTGCATATATCTCATCTTTAAGAAACTTAAGGAGCTGCCGCAACATAAGAATGCACTGACAAAGCTAAAAAATAAGTAAATTTATTTATAATTATTTTTGAATTTTGACACTTATTTTCAAAGAAAGAAATACTTAGGCCTGTAGTAATCAGATTTGGTATTGCCTATTTGAATTTGCAAAGCATGTTGGAGGCAAGACAATCTTTGGAGTTTATGATTACCTTGAGACAATTGTTGAGTTGTGCTTGGGCAAGAAAATTTGCAAGGAAAAAGGTTTGAAAGATCGTTCTAAATAATAGATTTTAGCAGATGTCATTTATGCCATCATAACCACTAGACCACTTGTGCAGGTTCTGAGGATGGTGGATGCTGAGAAGAAGTCTGTTATGTGCTTCATATATAGTGTTATGGGTGAAACAAAAGAAATGATTTCCCATAATCTAGGAGAAGAAGAATACATCTATAGAGAAATTTGGAATATCAATGATAAAATGTGAGAGCTACAGCTTCATTGACACTTCTATGCTACAGGCTATTATCTGAACCCTCAATATCAATATACAAAAAATAGGTTAACAAATCCTGAGAATTAGAATTATACCATTGCATAGATAGGCTTATAGCTGATTCAACTAAAACAAAAATTTACACGCAATTGGTACATTTTAGGAATAAAGAGGGTTTCTTTGGATTGCAACAGATGAAGGACATTATTTCCAAGAGATTTCTAGGTAATTTCATTTGTTGCTTTAATGTACTATATACTCATTAATTTGAAATTCATTATACTTACTATACTCAATTATGTTAGGGGTGTCAATTAATTACACAATACAAAACCCGACCAAAAAAATTTCAACTGTTTGGGTTAACTTGTTTAACAAACAGGTTGGGTTGAGGTCCTATTTCTTAACCAAATTAAGTTTTTTTGTCATATCTGGGGTAACTTGCTAACCTGAAAACAACTTGAATTTGAACATGTCTCGCACTATGTTACGCCTTCCTGTCTAACGCTTGTGTCTTGCAACTCGCAGTTACAGACTACAATCTGTGCTTGTGCTTGCAACCTCTCAAGCTCGCACCCGCGCTCGCACAGTCATGCGGCTCTTCCCCTTGTCCGCTCGATCCATGCCCTTACCGGCTCGTGTGGGTCTCGCTCTCCCCCGCATATGCACAATCCCATCTTCATTGTCGCGCTTGACACTCGTTTGTTGATCACACTTGTGGGTCAGCGGGTAGATTCGGGTCAACCTGGTAATCCGTTGGGTCCGTGTCTAAAATTTTGACCCATTTTTCTAATTGGGACGTGTTCGGGTTGGATCAATTGAAGGTAGGCAATTTCAGGTTGAACACGAATTCGACTAGAGAACCTATTTTGACACCCCTAATTTATGTAAATCTCAGTTGAGTGGTGGATTTAATTTGGTGATGATTCTCTAGAGCTGCAATGCTTAGCTATGAAGATTTTGGGATTAATGCGCTATTCATCTAGATGTTAATGTAATTGGAGCACATACAATAAAGTGCATACGAAGAGGAGAAGTCATCTAACAACCTTAAAGATGAATTCTTTAGTGTACATCATGTACAATAAGAGACTTAAAGAAATGAACTTGAAGAAGAAAGGGTTAAATAATGACAAAGACCTTTTGATTTGTGAGGATATGATATCAAATGATGAGTGAGTTGTAGATGATGAAGTGGAAGTAACACCATCTGAATGACAAGAGAAAGATTTGAACGTTGATTTCTTTGATGATGATAAAAACAGAACATCAACATCCACTACAACTCAACCTCAAAAGAACAAAACATAAAAGGTATATAAAAAAATTATTTTGTGTAAGCTTATTTACTTTGGAGCATTACTCATCTTTATATTGATAAAAAAATATTTAGGGAAGAGGAAGAAAACTAAAATAAAGGAAAAATAAGTAGATTGAGAGGCATTGGACTCCACAGTTGATGAGGCACTGAAGAGAGTAATTCATTCTGATGATAATTCAAATGAAGACCCTTTAGTGATGACAACACTGATGACTTTGAATTATTGCTATACCATGACTATATCTTTTTTTAATTATATATCGATGAGTAGGGAATTGAGAAAGATGGAGTTTTGAGTTACATTTTATATGATTATGCAATTTACTGCGATGCTTGGATTTCGATTTTATTTCACACAAATTATTACTTGCCACTTTATGTCTTGTGCTTTTTTTGTGTTTCATATATATATATATATATATATATATATGTCAATTTATTTATTATGTCATCATTTAATATATTGTTTGGTTATTATTTAAAAATATATAATATGTCAATTTATTTATTATGTCATCATTTAATATATTGTTTGGTTATTATTTAAAAAATCATTTTTTAATCTTTATTATGACTTTATGCAATTTTGGATTTTGAGGCTTACGCCTCAAAACGCATTGCCTCGCGAATAGAGAATGCTTCAATAGTCAATTGCACAATTTTAAACCTTAGTTGTGTTTATTGTTCTTCTTTACCCCCTTTTGTCATTGATTAACTTCTATTGAAGGTTAAATGAGAACTAGGAGTGTTTGCTTATGCTAATTTCTCTTCAGTGGCTTCTATTCTATTATATTATTGAACTGCCTGGAAACTATTCCACTGCATCAACATTATTTGTGTATTACGTACAAGTTTTCTATTATTTAAGTCATGGAAAGATCACAGGTATTCTAATTTTATTGCAGGTGTGGTTTAGTAATGTGCCACACACGCGCTTAGTTGAGGACAAAGGAGGGCAAAATTGGATAAAAAGGGACAAGGAAAAATTCAAATTTCCTGGAGGTGGCACCCAATTTATACATGGAGCAGACAGTTATTTAGACCAGATATCTGAGGTTTCATGGTTTTGATGGATATCTCATCTATTACCTACATATAAAATGAAACATCTTTTTAGTTGTCCATATATGTCTAACTTCTTTCTTGAATATATAGATGGTTCCAGGCATTGCATTTGGGAATCGTACAAGAGTTGTCTTGGATGTTGGGTGTGGGGTAGCAAGTTTTGGTGCTTTCTTGCTTTCACGAGATGTCATTACCATGTCAATAGCTCCAAAAGACTTACATGAGAATCAAATTCAGTTTGCTCTTGAACGTGGTGTGCCTGCGATGGTGGCAGCTTTTGCAACTCGACGCTTACTGTATCCAAGCCAAGCCTTTGATCTACTCCATTGCTCAAGATGCCGAATAAATTGGACTCGTGATGGTATGCAATTTTGTTTTTATAGATTGTCATGCATCAAAATTAATCACATGATAGTTAATTTATGATACATATAGAAGGAAAAGTGGAGAAAGGATAGACATTATAATTATTTTTATTATTCTTCTGCCTTAAGGTTCTGAAACTTATTTATATTTCTCAATTTCCCACAAATATGACATCTTTGAAACAATTACTTTTTTGGAAGATGTATTCTTTTTCTTTTATTTTAATTGGTTCCTCATTTTTTACTCTGTATCTTGAACTTTATATTGTGAATTTATATTTGTCTGTATATATTGCAGAAATGATTCATGCTTATTGTCTTCTTTTTAACATAAAATCTGAAGGGAAACATATATGATTTAGCTTGCTTGCCTGTTTTTTTTTTCAGTTTCTACTAGATTTTCCTTGTTATATTCAGTATTTCACTGATAACCTTCAATGAACAAGTGATGTAGGACGCTACTATCTATTGTTTTCTATGGTGCTAAATTACATACACTTAAGCTTCATTTGGGGCAGCTTCTCCAATCTGGAACGCTGCTGAGGGAGGCCACTTTTGTGGTTGCACACTTGCACTTGAATCAGTGGGCAAGGCTGCCACATGTCCTCATCTTCCAAAATGGCCTCCCACGGTGCAGCAACGAGTGCTGCTGTATCTGTGTGGATATTCATCCCGAATGAAGCCTCGGTTCTATTGAAAGGTTTCGTATTCAGTTGATATTTCCTTTTCTGTAGATGGAATTTTGCTTCTTGAAGCGAACCGAATGCTTAGAGCTGGAGGATACTTTGCATGGGCAGCACAACCTGTTTATAAACATGAAGAAGCTCAGCAAGAAACATGGAAAGGTATCTTATTTTTGAATTATGATTTAGCTAGAACAGCTTCAATCTCTTGTAGTTTCAGTCATAGAGATAATTACCATGTAGTCTAATTGGAACTTGCAGTTTGGTGCTTTTGGAATTTGGTCATTTGTATTTGTATTTCTATTGGAAGTAAGGACTTCATTTAATACCCATTCAAGCATTGAATTTTTTCATCTTGTCTTGGTTAGACAACGCAAAGTTCATATGCATCATTTGGTGAATCTGGAAGCATCTACTGATAGTTATCAGAAACCCTATCTTACTAAAATATAACCTGCCATGTGCTTTCGTACCATTCGAACATTTATATGACCTTCTTCCTACTTGCTATCTACCTTTTTCTTATAGAGTGAGTACTTTAGATAGTGTGAACCAATCATAGTTGCTATTACTACCTATACTTTTACCACCTATTACTTCTGATTCCAGGGCCATTTACATTTATGTATATAATTAAAATAATAGATCTGTTCATTCTCTGCGCGAAGATTGGGGGAACTTGATAATTTTTTTATCAATTCTTTCCTACCATCTCCATTTGTACTAGAAAAATTGAAATCAGGAAGACTTGGTCCATAAGTTATGATTTATCAATGTATAACCTACAACCCATGGTTTTCTTTCATGTTATTTTGGTAAGACTATATGTTCATTTATTTTGCAGTTTCTTAATTTTTTGGTTAACAATAATGACGAGGAGGACAATGATGAATTTGCAACTTTTTCCTTCCTAGAACATCCTATATCATTCTTATGCATCCAATGGCGTCGCATCTTCTTGAAAATTAGAATGAGAAAGACGAGCAGAGAATGGGAGATTGTATGATTAATTTTTATTCTCTTTTTCTGTGTGAAAAAGCAAGATGAGAACTATACATAAGTAGGTAGAGAACCAACAATCATAGAAATAAACATATCTGAAAATAAATATTTAATTATTGAATCCAAAATTAACTATAGATTTGAAATAAAATGCAACTGTCCAAGGATAATTGGATAGCTGTAGATGGAAACCTATTGTCAACATTGTGTTGGATTGTTGTAGATGAAAAGCTTTTATGCAAGGATTGTTAGGTTGTTGTAGATGGAAAGATGTTGGCTTTACATTTAGGATAATTTCAACACCTTTCATGGTAGGAAGGTTACTTTTAAATTATTGCGGTATTTTGACTATAGGCCAAATATTTGGTGGTGCCACTTAAGATTGAGAGTTTAAATGTTCATCATTTTTCAGCCTCATTTTAAATTGATCACATTAGTTGTTTTGATGTGCTTCCTTTGATAACTAGTATGGTTGGCATTCTTTAGGTTTAAAATGCAGTGTTATTCATCTTTATGATGATTTCCTAAATGAAACTACTGTCGTGATTCTCTTGCACGTCACTAAATATCTTCCTTTTGTGAATTTATTCTAGAGATGGAGAACCTTACTTCTCGTATTTGTTGGGAGCTGGTGAAGAAAAAGGGGTATCTTGCTATATGGAGGAAGCCTTTGAACAACACATGCTATCTTAATCGCAGTCCTGAAGTCCAACCTCCACTTTGTGGTCCAGAAGATGATTCAAATAGTGTCTGGTATCTTGATTACTTTTTTTTTTCTTTTGCATAATAATTTACAACTGTTCTTTATTGATATACATGACAGAAACTGATGATAAAAAATTACAACAGAATATTTTCTAATACTTTGTTAGTTAATAGTGTTTTTGAAAGATATTTACAGTGGTTTTTGATGATATATGATATCTTAACATAACTTCACGAGCAAGATCTGTGGGAGTGAAACTCGGAATGCGTTTGGTTGTCCAAATCCAAGAATGCTCGTGTCTTCTTCCTGCTACCGGTTTGAAATCTATTTGCGATTGCTTTGGATACCAATAACCAAAGTAGTGAGTCAAACTATATTTTGTTAGGATTCATTTCATGGATTTGGGTATGGAGCAGTCCACCTTACCCTTCCCAATTTATTAATTTCATAATATACGAAGTAAAACACTGCCGTTGGTAGGTCCAAAGTCCTGGATGAGAAAAGTGGAGGGTTGCGTTAGGTAGTCGATAACCAGCGTAAAACTTGTCGAATAATAATGACATGAATCTTTTAAAAAATTGTGTTAATGCTAGGGCGTCCCCTGGAAGCGACGCACTGTATGGCCTGAATACAGTGACAAATGTGCAAGGGCCACTGCACCGGTGCTCGGGTGCAGTGTTAAATAGGCAATTGTTCCCACATCAAGGACGGATGTGGGCAAAGAAACTAGTCCATGAAACTAAAATTAGGATCAGAACTTAGAATATAGGCTCCCTTACAGGAAAATTAATGAAATTAATAGATATTATGATTCATAGGAAAATAAATATTTTGTGCATTCAGAAAACTAAATGGGTTGGAGAGAAAGCTAAAGAGATTAATAGTTTAAGATATAAACTATGATATTCGGGTAGGAGTTGTACTAGAAATGATATAGGTGTGATTATAGATAAGAGTTTGAAGGATAATGTTATAAAAATTAGCAGAATTGGAGATAGAATTATAGCTTTAAAAATTGTTGTTGATGCTAAGATTGTTAATATTATAAGTGCTTATGCTTCTCAAGTAGGTTTGGATATGAGTTCAAAATTAAAATTTTGGAATGACTTAGAAGAATTAATACAAAATATACTTCTTGAAGAAAAAGTTTTTATTGGAGGAGATTTTAATGGACATGTTAGTAGAGAGGTATATGATTTTAAAAGCATCCATGGTGGCCATGGGTTTGGAACGACAAATGAAGGTGGTAAGACTATATTAGATTTTTCTTTAGCTTATGATTTCGACAAAAGAGATGAGCATCTTATCACTTATAAAAATGGATATAGTAAAACGCAGATTGATTATTTTCTTATAAGAAAATTAGATCGTTTAGATTGCATAGATTGTAAAGTTATTCCTAGTGAAAATTTATGTACCTAATATCGATTATTAGTTTTGGACTTTCAGATAAAGGGCCAAATAATAAAAAATAAAGTAAAATGATTTTTTAGGATTAGATGGGGCATTTAAAGAATATTAACAAAATTATTTTTGAGAGTAATTTTAGATCATAAGATTCTGTGCATGAGGATGTTAATATTATGTGGGAAAAAGTGACTTGTGATATTAAGAATATTACAAAAGATGTGCTTGGAGTTTGGAAGGGAAAAGCTCTTAATAATAAAAATAGTTAGTGGTGAAATCCAAATGTGCAAGAAAAAATAAAAAAATAAGAAGATTTGTTATAAAAATTGATTTAGATGTAAAAATTCTGATAATTGAGAAAGCTATAAAGAGCTCGTAAGGAATCTAAGAAAGCTATTTGCGATGCAAAGAGCTTAGCTTTTAATGATTTATATAATATATTATATACTAAGGAGGGAGAAATATATATGTATAAGTTAGCCAAACAAAGAGATAGGAGTAGTAAGGATTTAGTTCAAATGTATAAGTGTATTAAGGATGAAAATAAAAAAAATACTTTTCTTAGAATATGATATTCAACAAAGGTGGATGAGATATTTTGCTAAACTTTTTAATAAAGAATGTGAAAATACGATTGACTTTAGTGACTTTATCACCTTAAATGATAATACAGATTTTTGTTTTTATCGGCGTATAAGTAAAACCGAAGTTAGAGAGGTTTTAAAGAAAATGAAGTGTGGAAAAGCTGTTGGACCTGATGATATTCCAATAGAGATGTGGAAATGCTTAGGAGATGATGTAATTTCTTGGCTTACTAAACTTTTTAATACTATTTTGAAGACTAAAAAAATGCCAGATCAGTGGAGAATCAGTGTGTTAATTCCTATTTTTAAAAATAAAGGTGATGCACAAGAGTGTGCGAATTATAGAGGAATTAAGTTAATGTGTCATACTTTAAAACTATGGGAGCGAGTTATGGAGCGTAGGTTGCGACGCGATACTAATGTTTCTCAAAATCAATTTGGATTTATGCCGGGTAGGTCTACTATGGAAGCCATACATTTATTGAGAGGTTTGATGGAGAAATATAGAGAGAATAAGGATGATCTTCATATGATATTTATTGATTTAGAGAAAGCATATGATAAAGTTCCAAAAGAAGTGCTATGGAGAATTCTTGAAAAGAAAAGAGTTAATAATGCTTATATTCAAAGTTCTTGTGCGATAGAAAAGTCCCCCTCAAACTTAAGGGAAAATTCTATAAGATGGTGGTGAGACCTGCAATGCTTTATGGTGCTGAATGTTGGCCATTAAAAGAGAAGCATAATACTAAGTTAAGTGTTGCAGAGATGAGGATGCTTAGGTGGATGAGTGACTTGACCCTTAGAGATAGGATACGAAATGAGCATATACGTGAAAAGGTTGGAGTAGCTCCCGTGGAAGATATGATTAGAGAGAGTCACCTTAGATGGTTTGGTCACATTAAACGGAGGCCTTCTGATGACCCAATTAGGAAAGTTGAGGTATTAGATTTGACTTATATTAAGAAAGGTAGAGGTAGACCTAAAAAGACTTGGTTAGAAAATATTAGAAATGTTCTTTCTTTATTAGATTTAAATGAGAATTTGACTTTTAACCAGATACAATGGCAAAAAAGGATTCATGTAGCCGACCCCACGTAGTGGGACAAAGGCTTGATGTTGTTGTTGTTGTATAATATACGAAGTAAAATTTATGACAACCTAAAGATTAAGGCATAATTCATTAACCTTGTTTTAAGTTGATAGTCAATTATTTTCTTATCCTATGCTTTTTCAAGTAATGGCTATTTGTCAATTTCATAGAGAAGGTATTTATTACTCTTCTCAATTTCCCATCCAAGTTTCCTTTTCAAGGGTGGAATTTGATATCCCCAAAATGCCTTTGAGGAATTTTCTCTATCATTCCCTCCCTCATTGATCATTTTTTTGTAGCATTCAGTGACTAAGATGCTAGATAATTTAATTTCAATGCATCCTTAATTCTCTCAATCTGGTTATTTTATAATTGCATATGGTTATTAAAATATTGCATATGCTTAGTTCCAAGTAAAAAAGAAGAAGCAATTATCATATTAAAGGAAGTAGTAATCAGATGCTTCTAGGGAATGATCACATAAATGAACGGTGTCTAGCAGGGGTGATGCGGGAGATGCGAAAAAAGGTGAGGTTATATTTGATATTACAAATAGTCACATGATCAGTTTTAAATTTTAAATTAGGACTAAAAAAATACAAACTAATTAACCAAAAAAATGAGTTATGGCTGATAAGAAGTAGATCACAATGTACCAAAAAGTCATAGTAATGAATGTAAATGTTTAGGAATTCTAGAAAATGACGAATTCACTAAGTTTTTTTCAGCCATTTACTTGCATCCATTTATGAGTATGTGTATGTTATGACTTGGCCCGGAGTTCCGAGTTAGCGAAGCGGGAACAGACGGTCAGATGAATTGCACAAATTCTTTTAACACTAAGTAAATGTCCAAATTAAAAATAAACAACAAACCTTTAACGAAAGAGCCACTAAAAGAACAATTTGCAGTTCAAATACATAAATAAAATAGTTCTTACATATTTTCAGTTGATCTTTTTTTTGTACACACAATTATCTCGATCAGCCATTTATTAATTGCAGATTTACCTGAAATGTTCGATTTAAGAGGTTGACTTTTTAATAACAAACTCTGTGTTAGTTACAATTTTATTGTATAATAAAGATAATAAAACATGCGTATATATATTCATACGATGTCATCAAAATTTTTAATATATATATATGAGTAAATATAATACGAGTCCTGTCAAACCTTGATTTATATAATATTCTTTATAATTTCTATTTTTCAATTTTAATCTTTTAACAATTTATTTATTCCAGGAGCATCATCTAAATTTTGTACCAATGTAGGTACAATCATTTTTTTTTTCATTTCCAACCTTTTTTGTTCATGGTGCACGGGTATGTTGCATTATCAGTCAGTATTATAAAGGGGTGAACTCCTGTATTTGTAATTATATATCTTTTCCTTTTCAATAGTTTTCATTTCATGTTGTAATTTTTTTTTTTTTTTTTTTTTTATGTTGTAATTTTTTTTTTTTTTTTCATTTCATTTTCATTTACATATATATCAAACTAAATATGCAATGATCACATTTATATATACTACAACACATGT
The DNA here is from genome assembly GCF_001605985.2 of Dendrobium catenatum. Classification (NCBI taxonomy): domain Eukaryota; kingdom Viridiplantae; phylum Streptophyta; class Magnoliopsida; order Asparagales; family Orchidaceae; genus Dendrobium; species Dendrobium catenatum. Next base: position 24,361,715 of record NW_021319178.1, read on the forward strand.
TATGTGATTTTTCTCATTTTTATATAAAAATGTCCCTTTAAAATTTAATCAAGTATACATGCAAGTTATAATGTCAGTCAATGCATTGAACCAATGATTAAACTGTACATACTATAAAATAAAATAAAGTTATCCACCTTTTTTCCTTTTGGAATGTCGAAATTCCTCTTCAGAGTTATTTAAGCTTTTAATTAGCTTTTCTTAGGGCACAATGTAACTATTAAGGATGTATATTTGTCACTTTACACATATAATTTAGAATAAAATTTACATTAAATTTACAATAACACAATTAACCCTTATCTAGGCTCCACATTAAGGTATTAAAGTACATCAAATAACATTGGAGATGTGGAATACTGCCAAAGTAACATTGAATACATTTGAACATTGCTAACGACAACATAGAATGAACAAATTAATTAAGTCGCATTTGCATTGCTTATTATATTCCGTAAAATGATATATATGCAAATTGCATTGCTTGCCTCCAATTATTCCTCTTCTTTATTACTCGGGATCTCGTCAACCTGTCTTCTTCTTCTTCTTCTTCACTGTCGAACACCATTGTATAAGTTAATCAAATAATTTTTTTTACTCATAATTCTCTTTTAATACTAAAATTTTACTTACCTTCACACATCGATACTATATCTCGATGAGCGAACTCTTCTTCTATTCAGTAGACAGGTAGTGCACTATACTACTCAGAATTGAATAGTTCGCCTCTTTGCGTATTGATATATGAATTGAAATAATTTTTACTCTAGTATTTGTCGAATAGCACCAGATGAAAATCTTCTTTTTAGTAAATTAAAGCCACTAACTCACTGCACAATACCTTGCTTCGCATGAAAACCCTTTTTATCTTCTACTTCACTGAATGCAAGCAACACACATAACAAAATCCTCTCTCACATGCAACTCCTTCCCTACGGTGGACTCCACTGAATTGAGCGAACTCGATTCATCTCACGTGAGGAGTCGCACCCATCTATGCTTGCACGTGCTCGTGCCTGCGGTTTCGATCGCAATGCTTCGCTTCAAATAGCCTCGCTTGCCTCAACCCTGCTCGATTGCCGGCTTTAGCAAATTTAACTGAACTAGTTCGGCTGAGTCGGTCCAATCCAGTCAGATATAACAATTTATTCATTTAAAATATGAATATTATTTCAATTCTCGACTAACCGTATTCTGGAACCTATAACCAACCCCCAACTTTTTAGAGATTCAAGGTTGTTGAGTTTTTGAGGATGCAACGTGTAACGATGAGAACCAAACCCGTTCTGAAAGGCCTCCTTACCCATATTTGTACCCTTAATGATCTAGTTATTGGTCTCTCTCTCTCTCTCTCTCTCACACACACACATATATATGAGATTTACAAAGAGAAATTTCATTAGTTGTACATCTTTCTTTTGTTTTTCTATTGAAATATTAACTTTTTTTTACTGACTAATGAATTTCCTTTCGGGTCTTTTTTTTTGCAGGTATGTTAATCTCAAAGCATGTATCAGCCAACTCCTTGAGAATGCCTCTGGAGCCAATATTACAGCATGGCCTGCTCGCTTGCATGAGCCACCATTGAGACTTCAAGGTGTAGAGATGGATGCTTATATTGCAAAAAATGAACTTTTTAGGGCAGAAACAAGATTCTGGAATGATATCGTTGAAGGCTATATCCGTATTTTCCACTGGAAGAAAATGAACATTCGTAATGTTATGGACATGAGAGCCGGGTTTGGAGGGTATATACACTACTTTCTACAGTTTTCTTGTATTTTCCTTGAACTACAACTCACAAGTCACACCTTCAAGAGCTGCAAGAAAAAATAACGAAAAAAAGAACATTGCCAGACTTTAGGCGGAATTGATATTCAAACTTCACGAGAAATGGGAAAAAAAAAAATAGGGAAATTTATAAACCCAGTAAAACTAAACACATGGTAGTATTTTTTTTATTAAGGATGAATTTCCTTAAGATTCTAGAGTTTAACTATATTTATTTGTTGGTCATGTTATTTTGAAATAATACTTATTAGTCCTTTTCATAAAGAAAATTTTATTTTCTAGTCCTATCATATCTTGAGCCTACGTATTGGAATTAAGGCTTGATGTTGTTTTTGTTGTTGTAGTCCTATCATATCTTTTTTCTTTCATTCAATGGGGTTATTTTCTGTTAGCATATGATTAACAAAAAGTTAGAACTGGTTATTAATAGAAGTCTGTTGATTTCCTAAAATCTTTTTTTTATCGTCTAACGTCATCTGCTTATTAAAAAATTATATCTTATTATTACCACACATAAAATAATAATCATTTATAAGGAAGCTATGACCAGTTGTCTTAAGTCGATAATTAGAGAGAGAGAGACGCAGTGGGTGGATTGTGGGTAGATCTCAGGGCACTTCTATGAGGTGGAAAATAAAGATGCATTTGATATTAAATTTTTTTTAAAACAGTAAAATTTAATTTATCTGAAAAACTACAGGAAATTCAATGACTAAAAAATAAATATTGATCAATCAGAGGACCTTAGATTAATTTCCCCTTTGATTAAACTCACAATCTAGTTGCATGCATTGTTTACACTCCAGTTACTTGCATGATAAAACTTTTATCTCTCAACTTAAGTTAGCATGATCAACCTTTTATGCTTCAACTCACAATTACGGTTCATAATAAAACTTTTGTCTCAGCTTAAGTTACCAGCATGCATAAAATGTATGTTAGTTCCATTAATCAGGTAGGTTAATATTCTGATTGAATGTGGTTATGGTTCTGTTAGTTTTGTACGTTTCCTTACGTTATTCATGTTTATGTTTTTATATAGGGGCAGCTTGGTTAGATGAAAATTTGATATAATGTAATTACCAGCGAAGTAATTACTAATTAATCTGTAATTGTCGTGAAGTGAAGTTTGTAAAATTACTTTGCTTCATAGTTCATCTCTATTACTAATGTTTATGCAAAGTATACGATAAACTTTTGTACGAGTTTACCTTGTACGGTATGCCATGTACAGCACATCAAACAGCTGCTTATAGAGTTTAAATTCAAGTTTGGTCATGTATGAGTTGTGAGATATTCACAGCCAAGAGAGAAAAAAAGGAAAACAAAGCAGAAAAACAAAGAAGGATAAAGCGCATGTATCATTATAATTGAACAGGTTACAAGTATATATAAGCAGAATGAGGTAAAGCAGTAAATAACACTCGGTACAGAGTAGGATAACACTCGGTACAGAGTAGGCTATGAAGTAAAGCAGTAAATAACACTCTGTACAGAATAAGATAACACTCGGTACAGAGTAGGATATCACTCGGTACAGAGTAGGATAACACTCAGTACAGAGTGGGCTGAAATAAACTATGTGCTGTCATTGTTGACCTCCACGGTGAAGTCAAAAAGACAGACAAATCAAAATAAAAAAAAATTCGCTAAAATGATTACCTGTAGCCGCTCATCCCGATTCTCTGCAGGAAATCCCGCTCGAATCGTCGGCTGCCCATCCCTCATATCCGGCAGAAATCCCGCTCCATATCCTGCTCCCTCTGCAAACGGCGCCGAAGTGTCGTATCTCGCGTGCGAAGAGGCACTGAATTGAGTCGTTAAATAGACGACTGAAGCCCTCACTACTCTCGCTTGCTCTCGTTCCACTCTCCACGACCGAACCCCCTCACTCCCGATACCTCTCCTTCTGTCCGGCTCCACACAGCAAACCCGACGCCTCCCGTAACTCCACCTCACTGCCTCCGTTCCAACAGCCCGACCTCCGCCTCCCTTCAGTTCGTTCCGTCTGAAGCCACTCCTAGCCGAGCCTTACTGGTCGGCCTCTCCTCCTTGCCCTCCGCCTGTGCTGTGCCGATCTCAAGCCGTGAGAGAGAGAGAGAGAGAGAGAGGGAGAAACCATCTTCTTTACCAGTGCAACCCGACTCCCCATCCACGACTCCTCTCTGCTTGCCGAAACCGCCTCCCTCTCACAGCCCTAACTCCACATAAAACCTATCCTACTCATCCCAACTCACTCTGACTCAGCCCGACTCAGCTCCACTCAGCCTGACTCACTCCACTCATCT
>NW_021319178.1:24368547-24377061 GCF_001605985.2 Dendrobium catenatum
GGCACAAAGCTCTTTGTTAGCTAAGGTGGATTCAAATTTGTTCCCTTAGACAAACATCAACCCCGGTCTACAAGGTTCCCTTGGACGAAGCAACCCATGGCTGCCGACAAGGATCCTTCTGTCAGGTTGGGTCGACTACCTCCTCTGACTAAGTAGACCAGGGACCACGATGGCCCGGGACGACGGAACCATGGGATCTTGATCGGGTCCATCATCCATTCCCCCACCATTCGCTTTAAGTGCAAGATGGTGAAATTTCTAATTTTAAATATCAAACCATTTCAACCCAAATTTCCAAACTTCCAAATATTTCAAAATCCATATATATTGCTGCTACTATATGCCAGATACCACGTATCTTTACGTATCTGATTAACGACTAGCCTTAATCGAAAGTTCTCTCTCGTGATCGGGAGGGGTAATTAACTATAGGGGCTTGCGCCTATAGGAAACCAGAACTCAGATCATAAAGTCCTCACAAAATGAGGGCGAAATCTCTGGGTAGTGTCTTATCTACAAACCCATCTGCCTTCCAAAATTTACCTCGGAACTTAGCTCGTTAAAACTCACTCGCCGAATAAGAAGAGCGAGCGGAGGCCGGGGCCGAATTTTCGGAGCCCACAGTCATCCTCCCTCAAATTGACCATTCGGTTTTCGAATTGTTAATTTGGAGCGTAAGTGAGTGAACCGAGTGATGGAGAACGGTTTAGTGAAGATATCGACGATCTGATCTTGCGAGGGAATGTGTTGAATATGAATATTTCCGGTGAAAATATGTTGACGAATGAACTGGTAATCGATTTCTATGTGTTTGGTCCTGGAGTGGAACACGGGGTTCTTGGCTATGGCTATCGCCGATATGTTGTCGCAATATATGTTTGTGGCAGAGCTTTGTGGAAGATTTAGTTCTGCAGAGAGACGACGGAGCCAGAGAACTTCTGAAGTAGCTGCGGATAATGCCCTGTATTCGGCTTCCGTAGAGGATTTGGCGACAGTTACTTGCTTCTTAACAGACCAAGATATGAGATTTGGACCCATGAATGTGCAGTGACCTGTGATGGATTTCCGATCGGAAGTGTCAGATGCCCAGTCAGCGTCTGTGTTGGTGCGAAGCTGGAAGTCGCCTGGTGTTATGGGAAGGCCGTGAGACAGAGTTCCTTTGATGTACCGTAATATGCGTTTGAGGTTTTTAAAATCTTGAACTGTCGGCTGTTGCATGTGTTGACATGCCCGATTAGTGGCGAAGGCGATGTCTGGTCTGGTAATAGATAAGTATTGTAGTGAGCCCGCTAGACGACGGTAGAGAGAAGGGTCATGGTATGGCTGTGTGTTGTCTGATTGATGTGAGGAGGCTGGGGCCATTGGTGTCGGCAGAGCTTTGCAATGAGCGAATCCAGCTTCTTGAATGAGTTTGGTGGCATAGTGTTCTTGGTTGAGAAAATAACCGGTTGAGAAAATAACCGTTGGAGGTTTGTTGAACCTGTATACCTAGGAATAGGGAGATCTCTCCTAGTTGTTTTAAAGCAAAGTGAGAATTGAGATCGTGAAGGAGTGATCTGATGCTGTATGTGTCGTTTCCTGTTACAAGGATGTCGTCAACATATATTAATAGAAATATATGAACTTGGTTCTTGGAGAAAATAAGTAAGGAAGGGTCAGAATGACTAAACCTGAATCCGCGTGTGAGAAGAAAGTTCGTAAATTTTTGGAACCATTGACGAGGCGCTTGTTTCAAACCATAGATTGATTTGTTTAATTTTCATACATGGTTTGATTTTTGTGTTTCTTCGTACCCTGGTGGTTGACGCATGTAGATGTCATCCGGTAGATCCCCATGAAGGAAAGCATTAGAAACATCCAACTGTAGCGTGGGCCATTTTCGGTTGACTGCAAGGATGAGAAGCATACGAATCGTGGTCATCTTGGCAACCAGACTGAATGTCTCGGTGTAGTTTTCGCCGAACTTTTGATCATATCCCTGGGCAACTAACCGAGCTTTGTAGCGATCGATTTTTCCTGTTGGTAGCATTTTGATTTTGTATGTCCATTTGCAGCCAAGTATCCGTTTGTTGTTTGGGATTGGTACGAGTGACCAAGTGTTTTGACTTTGAAGAGCGTTAAATTCAGAAGTCATAGCAGCTTTCCAGTGATCATCCTTTGATGCTTGCTTGAAGTTGATGGGAGTAGGCGGTGTATTGACCTGACTGGATAAGGAAAACAGTTGCTTTGGTTTGTGTATACCTGATTTTGATCGTGTTTGCATCGGATGTTGAGACTGTTGGATGCTGATCGATTCGGTATTGGGTTGGTAGATCAGATTGTCTCCTAAGTTGAGCAAAATCGTCTTTGGCTGTTGAATGCTGGTATCGTTGGTTGGAGGCACGTTTGGCGGGCTGTTGGATTGCCGTGAAGTAGAAATTGTGGAAGCGGGAACGAGCAGTAAGGGGTTATGAAGTGGCTGATTTTCTGTTGGATGAGGTGTAGTCGAATAGTGGTGGCTTGCGTAGGGAAATATGCATTCCTAGAACACCACGTGTCTCGAATGTGGAGTTTTTGGGTTTCCAAATTATAACATTTGTATCCTTTATGATGTGGTGAATAACCAATGAACATGCATTGTTGTGATCTGGGTGAGAGTTTTGATGCCGCGTATGGTTGGAGCCAAGAGTAGCACAAGCACCCAAAGGTGCGTAGATGGGAGACGGCAGGGGGTTTGTTGTAGAGAATTTGATAAGGGGATTTTAGTGCCAGCGGTTTGGAGGGTAAACAGTGTATTAAGTAATTTGCGGTGTCAATAGCGTCGGCCCAGAACTGATTCGGAAGGAGAGCCTCGTGCAAGAGAGTTCGGGTGAGATCCAACAGGTGCCGATGCTTGCGCTCGGCAAGCTCATTCTGCTCCGGGGTTTGCGGGCAACTGAATTGGTGAATTATGCCGCGAGTTTGAAGGAAGAGGTTAAATTCGGAGCTGACAAATTCCCCACTGCCGTTAGATCTAAAAATTTTCGGCATAATATTGAATTGATTTTGGATTAGACTACAAAATAATTTGAATTTTGTGAAGGTTTCATGTTTGGAGTGCATGAAATAGATCCATGAGAACCTTGTAAAATCATCAATAAAAACAACAAAGTACCGAAATCCAGCTAAAGAAGATGTAGGAGCCGGTCCCCACACATCCGAATGAATGAGTTCAAAAGGATGGGTGGTGACCGAGGATCGTTTCTTTAACGATTGTATGTGGATTTTAGCCATATTACAAGATTTGCAGTGAAAAGAAAAGGAAACATTCTTGAATTCTGAAAAATTGCTTGCTAAGTGATGAAGAATCCGATTGTTTGGATGTCCAAGTCTTGCGTGTCAGGTAGAAGAGGAGGTAGTGTTGACGTGAAGTGCTTTCGGGGGGTTGTCAGACAACACGTTGAGCTGGTACAAACCGTAATGTCCACTAAGCAGAGGACGATTGTCCTGTATATCCTTAATTTCAAAGCTGTTAGAATCAAAGGTAATTGATATCAAATTGTCTTGAGTGAGTTTTGACACAGATAGAAGATTATGTGTAAATGACGGTACATGTAAAGATGACAAAGACGAAGCTTACAAGGGGTATCTGGTAACGGTAGCAAACCTTGACCATAGTTTTGGATAGGTAATGTTGATCCGTTGGCAACCGTGATTGAATCAGATTCGGGATAAGTTGTGGATTGCTGTGTGTTCGAATTATCAGTCGTGAAATGGTTGGTGGCACCGGAATCAAGAATCCAACTTTGCGGTGCAGTTGGATTTTGCTGAGCAAGAAAAGCGCGGGATCCGTTTGAGGTTGTTGGTGCATACTTGGAATTACATCTGTGCCAACAATTTATTGTGATGTGGTCGTTCTTGCCGCAGATTTGGCAAGTTGGTCTAGTGTTGTTCGTTGTGTTAGTGGAATCGGCGGTCTTTGGCTGTTTTTGTAGGGCAGATTTGTTTTTGAAGGGCCGACGTTGATTGCGATTCTTGTTCTGGTAGTGAGAGGTAGCGTAGAGAGCTGAGGCAGAGGACGTGATGGCTTGAACTTTTTGAATTTGTTGATTTATGTGGGTCTCTTCGCTGCAAAGAAGAGAATAAAGATTGTCGAGATCGGCCGATGAAGATGATGTTCGTATAGCTGTCTTGAAGGAATTGTAGGATGCCGGTAGTCCGTTCAAGATGTACAGAACGATGTCTTCCTCATCGATCTTGGTACCCGCAGCGGCAATGTTATCCACGATGTTCTTGATTTGAGATAGGTACTGCTGCATCGTGAGATTGTTCATTTGAACATGGTGTAGTTCGTTCTTGAGTTGGATTACTCGAGAGCGACTAGAGGATTGTAGCCGGGGTTCAAGCGTCACCCAGACTTCTTGGGTGGTAGTAGACGTAATGACGTAAGGAAGAAGCGTGGGGGAGAAAGTTGAGAATAGAGCGGATATTAGATTGCTGTCGATTAGACGCTAGCATGCATAATTCGGCAAATGCAGATCAGCTGGAGGAGTTGCTTTGCCGGTGAGGTAATCTGCGTACCCATTGGTGGAGAGGTTCTGAAAGATTTGGATTCGCCGAATTGCGTAGTTATCGGTGGTGAGGGAGTGAGCGATTAGATTCTTGATGTTGGATATGTGAATTTGAGGGACGCCGGGATTGTTAGTCATCTGATGGGGCGGCGAGCGTAGTGGTGGAGGCGGGAGGGATTGAAGAGGCTGATTCTTGATCTCCCATCTCCTGGCTCTTGATACCATGTGAGAGATTCACAGCCAAGAGAGAAAGAAAGGAAAACGAAGCAGAAAGACAAAGAAGGATAAAGCGTATGTATCATTATAATTGAACAGGTTACAAGTATATATAAGCGGAATGAGGTAAAGCAGTAAATAACACTCGGTACAGAGTAGGATAACACTCGGTACATAGTAGGCTATGAGGTAAAGCAGTAAATAATACTCGGTACAGAGTAGGATAACACTCGGTACAGAATAGGATATCACTCGGTACAGAGTGAGTTGAAATAAACTATGTGCTGTCATGAGTAACATCATGTAGAGACCGTTGGTTTGAATGCTTGGATTTTGATACTCTCTCTTGGAAGACATTTCTGATTAAATTGTCATTTTAATAGTTGGGATTTTCTGCTTTTTTACATCTTACTCGTAGGAACTTGGACTGAGCAGGTTAAATTTTCCATGTGTGATTTGTTCTTTTTTGAGTTGGTATGGAGGGCATAAATCTCAACTGCGCCTTTAAGAAAGTTTTCTTTTATTCATGATTTGTTCTACATATAACATACCATTCTGTATTTAACTAGCTTTAGTGGTAGGTTATATCAACAAACTTTATCTGTGGTTTACAGAATAAAAAATTATTTTTCTATTATAGCATTCAGTGTGCTGTTAACTATTCTTGTGCTCCTGTCTACTTTTTTAAATAGGTTTGCATCAGCATTAATTGATCAGAAGATGAATAGCTGGGTGATGAATGTTGTCCCTATAAGTGGACCCAACACATTGCCTGTCATCTATGATCGTGGACTTATAGGAGTGGCCCATGACTGGTATGAGTTATTAACTTTTTTATATTTAACTTACAAGGGAAAAAACAAATTTTCTTTCTGTTTTGAATTTGTCAAAGTTACAGAATGTCTTACTATCAATGATAACATTTATGATCATCATTTTATTATGTTCCTCAAGTCTCTTGATGTTGTTCTTTGTTGAGCTGTTATCTCCAGTTTTATGGGGATGCCTAGAATTTGTTTGTTTATTTATTTATTTATTTTTATTCTTTTTGCTGAATGCATGTGCGATATAGCGTTTTGGAAAGTTATGGAACTATGACAATATTTCAATTTTCTTTATTTCTGGCAATACTCGTTCCTTGCAGTTGATTTAGTATGACCAATTTCTTGAAAGGGACAAATAGTTTTTTGGTTTGAGGTTCGAAGTAACTCCTTTTGAAGAGCTCTATTTATCTCGTTCTCTGTTTCATTACTGTTAGAAAATTTATTCTTAAGTGCTACATGAAAATTGCATTTGCATGATTGTTGTTTAACCAGTTTTCCAATTTATTTGGTTTTTTATTTTACCTGCAGGTGTGAGCCATTTGATACTTACCCAAGAACTTATGACTTGTTGCATGCTTTTGGTCTCTTCTCTATAGAGCATAAAAGGTGAGAGACCCTCTCTCTAGTTATTATCAAACATGCGATACACAGATAAGGCCTAGTCAATTTTTTCTCTCCTTCATCTATTTTTACCCGCACTTTTTGAATTATTACTTACTCCCATCAACAAACCCGCTAGCAGAGCTACAATGGGGGCCTGGGGGCACGGGCCCTCACTGGCCCATCTAGCTACAAAAGACTATAATTAGGGAAAGATCTAAGAATAGTATTTCATAATATTTTAAAATCGAAAGTGGGGATCAAACTCACAACATCTAGCTAAGAAAACCAACAGTTTACCTCTGCACCAGAGAGCATTACTTGCTTTAACTTATACTATTTTTAACTTATATTATAACAGAAGCCATAAGGCTATAATCCCATAATTTCTTGTCTCGGTCAAAAATTTGCTTTACTAATATATATATATATAGAAAATTATTTGTAGGTTATGGATTCTTTTTTTTTAACTAATAACTAAATATTTAAATTGAAATAAGCTAATTATAAATTTGTATATAATACAACTAATAGAATATAAAATGTAGAATTTAATAATTTATTGAAAGTAAATTTTTTTTAATGGTCAAAATATTATTTCACTATAAATTATTAAATATAGAGAGAAAAAAAATCTTCGAAAAAAGATTAAGAGTATTTTAAAAATCATTAATTTAGCGCTCACTAGTAAAAAATTTTGGCTTAGCCCCTGAACTAACCTTTGAGAATCAATAATTGTAAAGCACTCAATCAAATGGGTTTTGTCTTGTTTTCCAATCTTTAAAAACTAAGAAACTATGTAAAAGGTCGTTATTATAACCATGGCTATCTGCTCAATCAAACGGGCATTTGTCTCACAATTTGCATTCCTTGAGCAAGTTTACTCATAACTATACTTGCTAAGTTACGTATTGAGTTCAGTTTTATATCAGATAAGTGAAAGTAATTAACCCTCACATAAAACTTAAGCTTTTATGTTAAAAACAGATTTGACCGCTTGTGTAATAGGGTTTACTTTGATCTTCTTTAGTACATACTCTTAATAAGCAGTATAATAAGTGGCATTTTAATTGTTTTTTTATTTGGATTTAGTGTTGCATATAGTTTGTGGCTTTCATAGCTCTTATAGATCTTGGCTTCTTTTATCTTGATCAATTAAAATTAAGGAGTTGGTGACTCCTATGTAGACTCCATTTGGTTGAGTAAGCTTTTTGTGTGTGATCTTTGACGGTATCCAGAAAAGTTCTGTTTAATGTGGGGTATGTGGAGATTTTTAAGAGACATGAGAGTGTAGAATTTAGTTCATATTTGATAGGTGAAAAACATGTTAAACTTAAAATACTAATCACTTTGGTTGATCTTCTCTTTTTTATAAATGGTTTGAGTTATAATCATTAGAAAGTTGTTTTTATAAAAAGTTTCAAATTTGTTTCCCATTGCAACTTTTTGATGGCAAATTTCTTGAAAAACAGCTTTGGCAGTTTTCATATCGACATAGAGTGCAGTTAGTTTGTGATAAATTTCTACTGTGAAAAAATAGGCACAGTTGAAACAAGTGGGTCTTACTTGATTGGCCCTCCATTGATTTAAAGCTTCCGAGTATAAAATGAATGTAAGCATCGGTGTATTGGGCACATATTTGACCTTCTTTGGCTTAAAAAAGTATTAATACATAATGATGTGAAACTACTAGGAGTTACGATCAAAATTAAAAAGAGAATTATTAAAGTTTGCTTTTTATAATTTTATGGGGATCATGCAAGATATAGTTAAGATTTAGAAACGTTAACTTTGCTTAGGCCAAAGAGTTGCAAGAGAGATTAACCAAAACGAATCATTCAAAGTTCTAGGCGAATTTCATATGCAAAGTACAATAACAAAACCCAACGTTTAACAACGAGAACTTCACCTTGGGGCCGTATCACTCAAAGATTGGTGGACTTTTGGCGGAGATAGAAGATCCAAGCGATGAAGGAAGTTACCACTAGAGAAAGGGCGCCGAAGAACTTCGTCGGAGGAAAAGTAGCCGGTTGGGATGGAAGTCGTAGATGACCGTCGAGGCTCCAAGTGTGCTTTGAAAGTTGTCGGTCGTAGATGCTTGCAAGGATCGGGACGACTCTCTCCAAGTACTCCTCCACGGTGGTTTCGTCTTCAAATCCTACGTCGAAGCAAGGTGACCGTAGGACGTTGATGCTTCCGTCGGCGTTGAATACTAGACCCCACTCAAGCTCGGGATCCGCCATTCAACATTGAAGAGAATTGGGGAGAGAGATGTCGTCGTCTCTTCTTCTTGCTGAAGTTTCCCAAGAGAGGGAGTGAGGGGGGCGGTCGGCCAAAACAGAGGA
>NW_021319178.1:24377161-24398748 GCF_001605985.2 Dendrobium catenatum
CAGGGCCATATGCAAAAATCTCTTAATAAATATGCCTAATAAGTGTTTGGGGTTAAGTGGGTAAGTGAGATACTTTAATGACTTCATTATGATTTTGTTTGGGACCATTTTTTTAATGTTTTTTAAAATAAATTTTTAGTACAGAAATTTTAATTTATGTATTAAAATAATGCTATATATATATATATATATATATATATATATATTAAAAATTTTATTATATTTAATGTTAATACATTTCAGGTGCAATTTGTCTGTTATTTTACTGGAAATGGATCGCATTCTAAGACCGGGTGGACGAGCATACATACGGGATTCCAAATTTATTACCGAAGAGATTAAGGAAATCACTGAAGCTATGGGATGGAAGACTGAACTGCGTGATACAGCTGAAGGACCATACGCAAGCAGGAAGGTATTGATAGGCCACAAGGAGGTCAGGCATTCTTAGCATTGTTTTGACAAGGTAATATAGAATCTGATTCCCTGTAAGAATTGCTCTTTGTTGATCCATAATGGAGATTCAACGAGGACGTGAAATTGGGTCTGGTTGCTTACAAATGGATGCAACGGTAAGATTTTAACTTCATTTTATATTTTTTAGCTATTCTGTTTTGTCTTACAATGGTGGGTGGTTTTTGGTTTTTGTTTTACCCTTTTTTTTGTATCATTTAAACCACAACAGAACAGATTAATTGTATATTTTATATCTATTCTGTTGTCTTACAGTGTTGGGTTGGTTGTTGGGTTTTGTTTTCCGTTTTGTTGTGTTGTTTAAACCCACCATAGAACAAATTAATTGTTATGAGAGTACAGGCATGAATAAAGCATGTTCATTGAATAAACTATTTCATGGCGAATGCATTATTGACTACTTTGCAGCCCTGTGTGAACTTTCTCAGAAGGGATAAGCAAAAATTTGTTAACGAGCTGAAAACATTTCCTGGTGTTATGCTTGTTAATTATTCAATTGAATATTAGCCAAACATAAACAAGTTATCTTGGAGACCATTAAATAGGTTGATAAAGTTTTATTGATGCTTAGATTGTATGAAATAATATTTCTGATTTTCATAATATGTTTTTAACCTTCATAGAAAGTGATATCTTAGTAAAATGCGTATAATATACATAGAGCTTGGGTTGGATAACTAGTTAGACTTTTACAATCCTAGTTCATCCAAGTCTCGGGAGAACATAGTGTATGTTTGTAGTATCCCATCTCATCCACCTTGTATGTTTGTGGTATCCCATCAGGGGTGGATCCAGCCTTAATTTACAGGGGGAGCAAAAAATTGTACGTTTCACAGATATGTCGGGGGTCCAACACTACACGAAAATAGGTGATTACCGATAGATAATGAAAAACATAGAAAATTACGTATTTCCGACGAATTTCCGGTGGAAAATCATACAACGGCAATTCGCGCGTCGCAAATAACATTCCGACGTAAACATTTCGTTGGAAACATTTTTGGCGGTACTTTCGGCGAAATACCGGCGGAAATATTAGGCATATCTGTCGGTTTTTGAATCCCTTTTTCCAGCTTATGTTCTGCTGCTGTTTCCGGTGCAAAAGTATGCTGGAAAAAGTGGCGGAACGTACGCCAGAATTACTATCAAATATCGATTTAACAGATACACCGGTGTAAAACTCTGCTGGTATTACCGACGCATGATTATGCCGGTAATAGCCATTAGAAGTTGTAGTATCGTATGACGGCAAACTTACTGGCGAAAAATCCGTCGGAAACCTGTAGCATACAATAAAAAAAAAAGCCTTCCCACAATCAAAATGGATTTCCACACCTACAAACAAATTTTCACATAACATCTAAACAACATATAATATCAACATATGATTCACAACATATAAGCAATATAAAAAAACATATAAATAAGCACAATCTGCTTGTTAAATCGTTAAATATTCAAATGTTCGATCGTTAAATATTCAATTGTTCAAAAGTTTAAAAGTGACACAACTACTCAAAACCCCTATGATTGATTTGGTCGAACATTAATGGCCAACATTCTATTTTAATGGCCAAACTTAATGTTATGATTCTCTTTTAATGGCCAACATTCTGCACCATAAAGCATTGCAGGTCTAACCACCATATTATAGAATTTTCTCGTAAGTTTAAGAGGGGTTTTTCTATCAAACAACAAGCCCAATGCATTCCTCCAGTTCAACCATCCAACTTGAATTCTACTATTATCATCCTCATTTGTTTCATCGGAAGGCCGTCGGGTCATCGGAAGGCTGCCGTTTTATGTGACCAACCATCTAAGGCGACTCTATCTAATCTTATCTTCCACTGGAGCTGCTCCGACCTTTACACGTATATACCCATTTCGTATTTTGTCTCTAAGAGTAAAGCCACTCATCCACCTAAGCATCCTCGTCTCTGCAACACTTAATTTAATATTATGCTTCTCTTTTAATGGCCAACTTTCTACACCGTAAAACATTGCAGGTCTAACCACTATCTTATAGAATTTTCCCTTAAGTTTGAGGGGGACTTTTTTATCACACAACAAGCCCAATGCATTCCTCCACCTCAACCATCCAACTTAAATTATACTAATAATATCTCCATCTAATAAAATTATTATTACTAAAATTACATTCCATATATTCAGCTATAGATCTACTCAAATAAAAGCATTTAGACCTAAGGTTCACATCAATAATTCAAGTTTACCTTCAAATCCCTCTTTAGTCTTATCAACAATAAGAATATCATCAGCAAATAGCATACACTAGGGAACTACCTCTTGCAAATGTCTAGTGAGAACATCCATGATTGAAGCAAAAAGAATGTAGCTTTGAGTATTACTGTAAGAGACGGACGGAGTTGCGAGACTCGGTACGAGCGAATGAAGATCGGCTCAGCTTAACGGCGGCGGAGGCCAAGAACGTCGGCAGAGGCCAATAACGATGATGGAGGCCAAGAACGGCGGCGAACTGCGGGCTGAGGTCGGCGAGGCGTTGGTCGTAGCTGGACATCGAACAGAGAACCGAATGAGAGCAAATGAGAAGGAACGAGCCGAAGTTTGGAAATAGGGCTCGTTCCGTCGGAATTACCGACGGATAATATGCTGGTCCGGTTTTCGGCGAAATATACGCTGGTAATGAGTCGTTGTGTTTAAATAAGCCGGCAGCTATTTCGACGGTATGCACGCCGGTAATTTGCGGCGCATTATTCGCCGGTATAACAAACGCACTGACGAATTAACCCGTGTCATATATGACGGAAATGTACCAGCGTATATATGCCAGTAATTATGCCGGAATTATTCTGGCGAATTATCTGCCGGTTCAACCGCCGCTTTAAACGACGTATACATATCCGCCGGAACATCTGCCAGAAATAAGCAATTTTCCTGTAGTGTAAGGGGTCGGTGGGGCTCGACCTGATAATTATATAAATTATATTCTTCTGTGAGTGGATGGCCAGACACATGAGTTGGTCATATGGGCAGGCACAGGCAAGATTGGGGCATATTAGGCCAAAATAATTTTTTTTGTTTTTGGCGGGGGGTTTAGTTGTTTGAAGTCACAAACATATTTGTTTAAAAAAAAAAATATTTTGTATATGAAATTAAAATTATTATTCTTAGAGAGTGAAAAAGAACACCCCGTTTTCTTATAGTCATAACAGAATTCCCAAATCCAATGAACTACAAATTAATTACAAATGGTTTAGCTAACCCGTAAGGATGAGTCTATTGTCTTAATTTATGGTTAACATCTGATGAATCATTGCTCATCTGTCACAGGAAGTTTTGTTTTCCTTGTCATGTTCTGCTTCCTTTTGAATGGAGTTGTTGTAAAACTTTAATTCGTCTTTGTGCAATGAGACCTTCTTGGTTCATTCTTTAGCCACCCAATCATGTTGAACTCATAGATTATAGTTTGACTATGGTTTGCGTTCTTTAAAACAAAAATGTAAATGATACCATGGAGACCAAATGCACGAGTTGATTGCTCAGCCGAAAATCAAAGATTTTTTAAGAATCTAAATTTAGGGTTAAAAAAATCTTACATGTTTGAGTTTAGTCGTCATTGTCGAGTTTGCGAATCACCAATGGTAGCGAAAGCTAGGGCAAGCGGAAGGCAAACAGAAATGCATACACGAACTCTCGAGCGAACGAAATGAACGACGTGCTCTCATTATATTACTTGTTTGAGTTTACTCAACCACTCGATCTAAAATCTACGGCTCAAACCCGTTGTTTTTAGAACCGCGCGGTTCTTGAGAACTAGTTCCATTTCTACAGTTTACCGGTCCGACCAGCTAGGCTGGAGGTTTTTGTCCGATTCAATTCGAAACCGATTCTTAGAGTTTATCGAACCGCCCGTCAGCCAGTTCACAGTTCAACCAATTGAACGGATCGGTCTAATCCGATTTTTAAAACCATACTATTTATAATGCAAATAGATCAATCTAAAGGCCATAGAGTAGCTCTAGTTGTTTCTCTCCTTTCCACATTGACCTTTTTCTCCTTGTCATTCCTGCACCTTGCATGCCATCTCTATGGTGAGAAGGCTTAATTATTGTTTAAGGAATTATGCCGACTGCTACGTTGCAAGCAGTTATTGCATGAGCAGTGCTATTGTTTTTTGCTTCAGTAACTATTGCAAAGCTTTCTAGTGAATAGAGAATTGAGAGAGATTATATTCTTTGGAGAAGGGTTGAACAACTAAAATTGTACACCCATTTGCAATACTCTCTATTGCCAACACTGGCTAGTGATGGTTTGAAAATCAGTGCAAATTTTGAAGAATTATAAATATTTTCACTTTTGCAAAACTCTCTATATAACAGAAGTTAGAAGAGGATTAGGTGAAATTATTCTGTGCGGACATGGACGTCGACCGGAGGCGAATCAGAATGCATTCATCACCCATTTGCTATATACCACGGCTGTATACCAGGTGACGTGGCATGTTCTGATTCACCTCCGGATGATCCTGTGTTCGTACATAATAATTTCTCGAGAATTAGTGGTCAAATCCTATTACATGTTAAAAATTTAAAATTTGTGCTTCATAAATATAGTAAATCCTATTACTAAAAAATGCATCAATTCGAGAGGTAATTTACATAAAAAAATATTAATATAGTATATTTATTGACATTAAATGTAAATAATGTACAAAATTTTCTTATAATGAAATGATTATGCTGATTGTTGACAATAAAATATAATCTAAGGGTTGTAGTTGTAGAGAGATATATTGATAAAGAAATGATATTATTTTATTCTAAACATCTAGAGGTAGTTGAGTTGATACATCTTCACGACTACACGAAAATATTAAAAATGTCTCAACTAAGAATGATTAAAAGTATAAGTATTTGATTAGGTGCCATAATTCTCTTCGACGAGGCGATATTATTGTTCGATAAGAAATTCTCATAGAAAGCTCACCGATATGTGTTCCCCTTAGGGGTCCAAACGAGTCGAGTTGAACTAAAGCCAGGAGGTGTTCGAGTCGAGCTCGACTATCAAATACTGAGCTCGAGCTCGAACTTGAGTCGAGCTCTAAACACGACCTCGAGCTTGACTCATCTCACGTTGAGCTCCTTCTCGACCTCCGTCGTCGAGCTCTGTCCCGAGCAGGCCAGTAGCACACGAGCTCCGTCATCGAACGCCGTTGTCCCGAGCTATGTCGTTAAGCACCGTCGTCCCGAGCTCCATCATCGAATCCATTGTCGTCGTCCCGTGTGCCGCCTTGAAGCAATACACGAACTTCCTTGTTTTGATTTTCCCGCATGGCTTTTGATTCGTCCTCATGCCCGCGGCTTGCCCAAACCGAAGTTTCATTTTCTCGCCCGGTCACCTCCGCAAGTCGACGAGTCTAGCGGATGTCTGCTTAAGACGAGCTCGATAATGCGTCGATCTTGAAATCGTGTTTGAGCTCGACTCAAGAGCTCGATAAGCTTGACTTGTCAAGCATGTTATAAAGTCGAGTCCGAGCCGGCTGACGAGTCGGCTTGACTCGGTTACACCCTTGGTTCCACCATTGTGATAGCATTGCATCATATAGAGATCTTTTTAAAGTTGACAAGAAAAAAAAAATGTCAAACATAACTTTTGCTTTCTGATATGGAGAAGTTTTTTTTTTGGGCATGTATGTCATATAAGACAAATTCATACACACAACGCAAACACAAAAACTCGAACCCTAAGACATTTTAGTTGAAAGACTAAGCTCTCAACCAACAGACCAAGGTATGTTATGGAGAAGCATATGAATGATAGGTTTCACAATTGATTCAAATAAATAACTTTTCAAATTTATTTTTAATTGTTAACTTATTAAAAAAAGAAAAAACCACAGAAAACAAAATGACAAAAAAAACAAGCTAAGAAGATTCAAAATAATTGTATGATCAATATTATAAAGATTGGATATCTCAATTATTATTATGATTGAGTGAATGATACTAATAATAATCACATTGCCATTCCAATAGCATCATCTTGACATGCCTAATTAAAATTTATGATTATTACACAATTATTTTTTGAGAAAAATTGGATCAGAAAATTCAAATAAAATTTAATTAGTATAGACTTTACAGCTATTATATTTGTATTTAAATGAATATAATATATTATTAATTAAATAATTTATTCAAAACAAATTTAATATTTTTAATGCTCGTCATATTTAAATTTGTCCAAATATTCTTAACTATTTTTTTATTCATTGTTATTTATTTCCCATACCTACACTCCAGCGTCTATATTAAATCTCATTAATTACGAATCGTGCCACTTGCTTATTTTTTCTCTGTAAATGCGTGAACAGCTGGGCAAATTATTGCATCCGGTCACCGGAGAATAGGTTCCGGCATCCAATAAAAATATGTCACGTCATCTGCACTTTTGACATGCGCTTTAGTTGTGCTTTACCTGCGCTTAATTTAAAATAATATTTTATTAATATCCGGATCTATCTCCGCATTCGGTGACCGGATGCAATAATTTGCGGAACAGGCAGCTGGGGTTGGATGCCACGATTTGACGTGCATTTAACCAAGCTGGTACTCGCTCATTGTAGAATGTAGAATAGTCATGCGTGTAAATTAATGTCTCTCTTTAGCTAATGTTGATATATTGATTCAGAGTTCTGATTATTAATTAAGAAATTTTGAATTTTAAGTTGAGCATGTCATATGTGTTTGAGTTTTTGATGAAAATATCTAAAAAAAGGTGCCCCTCTATTCTTAAAGAAAGGAGAAATTATTTTGTACGGTCACTAGACGGTTCAAAGACGAATCATGATGCGTCACGTTCATCGATACACAGCTAAAAAGTGACATGATGCGTCCTAATTCGACTCAAGACGACATCCGGTGACCACACAAAATAATTTCACTAAAGAGCCTATAATGATAAGTTGAGAGTAGTAGAATTCGAATATAAGAAGTAGGCTAGGAGTGGTTGTAGCCTTAGGCTTCGTTCAATGAATTTTTTTTTTTTTTACTTTTTTTGGTTATTTTATAAAAATTTAGTGCTAAAAAATTATTTTAATAAATATTAAGAAAACTATCTGAAAAAGCCCGAAATGGTGGCTAAATTGCATAAATATAATTAATTGTGTGCTCTCAAGCTATTTTTCTATGTTTATATTTATTCTTAATGTATGTTAATACATTTTGCAGGTTTAATTTGTTTGATTTCTTGCACAGGTGTGTTAACCATTTAATTTATATAAAAATATTTCTAATAATATCAATTCACTCTCTCTTAGATTTTGTTTGGGATAACTTTTTACTACTTAAAATAGTTTTATAGAAAAAAAAATTTAATTTTTGTAGTAAAAAACTACTTTAAGAATCAATAATAAAACCATCCAAAATGAAGCCTTAAGCTTCGTTTGGGACGGCTTTTTTATTGATTCTTAAAATAATTTTTTAGTTAAAAAAATTAAAATTTTTTAGTTAAAAAAATTAAAATTTTTATACTAAAAAATTACTTTAAAAAAGTCATTACCAACGATACTTAGTATGCCATTATTCCAAACCGGCAAATTCCAAATGACCTGGTTGGGTTCGTAAGCACCCCGAAATTAGAAGTTTGAAAATTCTCTATGCCGAAAGCCTCGTCAAATGTCTATGAATATGATCAATTTATAATTTTTTTTAGATCTGACATTGTAGCTTCTTTTATTAAAATAATGTGTGCCATTTGACTTCAATTCCTTTTGATCATTTTATATTTTTTTTTGCATCTTAGTGATGTAATCAACTCAAAATTAAATGATAATTAAGTTGACAAAAAAAAATTTTTTTTTCTGAAAGTATGTCAATCTAAGTACTCGGTGATTTAAAATTTAAAAAAAAAACATTAAAAATATAATCTTATGAGAACAAATTTATAAATCATCACAATACTATTTAAAAAAAAGGAAGCTCTAGCGTCAAAATCATCAAGACTTCAAGTCTGCCTGTTTAAAGGAAAGCCCCACTCCATGGTGATTAATCTCTTACATTTAGCTAACATTGGAGAGAAGGAACTTTTATTAGGTGAGGACACCTGACGTAGCTTTACATTCGGATGCCAATGACCCTACCCGGATCGGAATCTGGTATTGCTATGTTCGTGTATTGCTCGGTATTGCTATGTATTGCTTCACAATAACGTGAAATACTGTTCTTTCAAGATCAATACCGAGCAATACCTAGCAAAACCAGGGTATTGTTCGGTATTGGTCTTGACATAATGATATTTTTCATTACCGAGCAATACCTAGCAATACCATGGTCTGCACAAATCAGCTAATACATAGCAATACCGGGTTCCGGTCCGGGTCGGGTCGTCGGGACGCGCGAGAAAGAGTAAGGGCATGTGGTGACATTTTATTGGCGTCCAGATGTAGAGCTAGCTACGTCAGGTGTCCTGATCTAATAAAAGTTCGGAGAAAATTGCCTCTTAGAGAATGTAGAAATTATTATGTGTGGAGTCTGGACGTAGAGAACCGTTTAATTTTGTGAGTGTCAATACCGAACAGTTCTCTATGTTCAAACTTCGCATGAAATAATCTCTAGAGCTACTCTGCCTTTCTTTATTCACATGTGGGCCTCATTGGCCAAACTGTGCGACAGTAACATTCACATCGGGGTTGGGTGAAGAATTATGAGGTGTATAACACGCCACAAAAATAAGATAAAAAAATTATGTATTTACAAAGTCTATTTCTTAAAATAATTTTATACTCACCAAAATCATATTGATTTGTGCCCATGTGACATCATAATAAAGATGTACACATCTGCACAGCGCACTCAATCAACATCTTATTCTATACCTAATAATGTGTCCATGAGGTGTATTTTACCATTTTACTGCTTGTGGGGCTTAATTTATATTATTGTAACTTAGAGGCATGCATTTAAATCAATGTGGTCAATTTAATTTAGAAATTAATTACATTAATTAATTTAAATTTAAATTCTAGACAATTGAATTTCAATAACTAAAAACAGGAAGTCTTTATCCTGCTATGTGGTGTTAGCAATATAATTTTTTTTTCTTCATTGTGTCATATTAAGAATTAAATTTACATTTAAGTTTAATAAAAACTTTTTAATCAAGTCTTTAAGTCTACCGTTATCTTTTTTAAACGTAGACCGGATCTAATACATCTACTCACATGATAGAGTCATCGAATGGAGAAATTATTCTGTACGGGGTCCGAACGATTCTTCTCGTCCGGACTGTGAGTGTAAACATTGTGTACAAACGGCTTGTGCAAAAAGTTGATATAAACTGTATACAAATTTGTACACATTGTGTACACTCACATATTCGGACGATTCTTCCTATCTTAACTTCACATAGAATAATTTTTCCATCGAATGGCCAACTTTTATGAGACCAGTCATCTAAGACGATTCTCTTTAATCTTATCTTCCATCAAAGCTACTTCAACATTTTCACATACATACTCATTTCACATACCATCACTAAAAATAAAACCACTCATTCATCTTAGCATCTTCATCTATGCAACAGTAAACTTAATTTTATATTTCTCTTTTAGAAAATTTAGAAAAATAAATTGAATGAACTAAATTTCAAATTAATTTGAACCAAGTTTGATCAATTCAGTTCAATTATATAATTATTTTTTAGTTTAAATAATATACATTTAAAAGAGTATTAAACAATATATATTAAAATTTATAATTTTGATTTATGAAATAAATATTATTCAGATTAATTTTAAATGACTTATTTTTGCCAGAATAAATTAGCTATATATCCCTATCTCTGCTGAGTCATCCATATGCTGTGGAAGGAATTGCGTTGACCATGTCACGCGTCATTAGAGCTTATCCCATCGAACTCGAACAGGCTTTTGGGGGTTTTAAAGGAATTTTGTCAGAGAAAATGGCTAAATATATAAAGAATTTTTATACACATAACAACTAAAATTATTTAAAATATATATTTATCACATAAATATTAATATTTACTTATCTACCACTCTGTTACACATATCATCACATCCTGTCACTCTCAACGACCACCTTCAATGCAGTGCCCTCCAACGGCGGCATCCAGCTCAACAACGATCAAACATGGACCATCGACATCCAGCCAGAACCACCGGCGACCGCGTGTGGGCCCGCACTGGATGTTCCTTTGACGCCTCCGGAAATGAAAATTGCGAAACCGGCTATTGCCGCGGCAAACTCTCCTGCACCGCCTACGGAACCACCAGCTAATTAAGGATTAGGACATATCATAAACAGTTGGATTACTACTCGTTAAACTTCTTTAACTAACATAGTATGAGAAAAATTATCTTTGCATTTGCAAAAATTTATGTTCTTACGGCATTGCAATCTTATAAACTTTCTCAAACGAAACTAAGATTTTTTTTGATGGATTTCTTATTGCTTGTTAAAGTAATTTTAAAAAACAGTAAAAAAATTATCTTGAAATCTAAGTTACTCAGTTGGTTGCTTAACTATTCAAATTGCATTTAGTATTCAAACTTTATGTTTTTTAATCTATGTTGTTATGAGTATTATGAATGAAAAATATGAATTAGAATTATTTTATCAATTTTAATATTTAGGAAAGAATTTGAATAAGAGAAATAGAAGATTGTTAATTTCATAAAAAATAAAAATTACATTTTTTACATATAATTCTATTTTTATCACCAATTAGCTGGAAATTCCAAAACAGTAGATGGAGCTTCGGAATTCAGTGGGCTCAGAAGAACCCATAATTCTTCTGTTTTTTTCTTTTATTTCCTCGTGCGGATGGAGTGAAATTAAATTTGTTTCAGGGGGCGGAGCGCATAGGATTCGTGAACTAAATAGACCGTGTAATCGTAAACAAATTTTGTAAAGATACGCGTCATCGTCACAAGTACTGGACAGCCTGGAATTGTCATTTAAGTTAGGTTCGCGGGGCCCCAAATGAACTGAACGTTCGATGAGTTACTTATGACTCGGTTTAATAAAATCTCATTTATATTTATTTGATAAGATAAATAAATGTACTTAAACATTTTTGATAAATACTCGATAACTAAATAAATGAGTTTGACCAACGTAACGTCCGGTTGGTTTATGTTCATGAATAGTATCGTTTAAAGCTCGTGCACAATCTCGTTAATAAACTCGATTAAAGGTTGACTAAGAAGCTCTATTAAAATTATATTAGTGTTTTAAAAAATATATATTGTTAAATTTAATAATTTAATAATTTATTTTTACTACATGTCTAAAACAGTTTAAACTAAAATTTCTTTTGGGATGGATTTTTTACTGCTTGTATTAATGAAATAAGTATGATTAATAATTTGAAATGAATGTTAGAAGTTTTTGAATTTTGTATGAACTATTATGAATAATGAAAGTCAAGTGCAAGTGAATCTTTCTGGCAAAGATTATATGAAATACTTTAAAAATCTCTAATAAAGTAGATTTACAAGTGTTCGAGTCAACCCATTTGTCATATGCCAGCTGTGTTCTGGGTTTGCGGGTCGGGACAACCCGACAACCCTTGCGGGTCGGGTCTTGATCTAAATTTCTAACATGTTTACAAAATCGAGTCGGGCTCGGATCAACATGTTTGGACTCGGGTCAATTTCAGATTCGACCCGAACCCGACCCACAAACCCATATTGACACCCCGAACTAGAATTGACCCTCAAAAATTGTGTTTTACATTTTTTATGAATATTTTATTTATCTTTACTATCTTTTAATTATATTCCAATTTCATCTTTTAATTGGAATATTGATATTTGTGATGGGTCAAGGTAAGAAGTTTACTATGCTAGTTTTGTTAGCTATGTTCTTTTTGATATTTCATGGGAAGG
Source organism: Dendrobium catenatum (assembly GCF_001605985.2). Taxonomy (NCBI): domain Eukaryota; kingdom Viridiplantae; phylum Streptophyta; class Magnoliopsida; order Asparagales; family Orchidaceae; genus Dendrobium; species Dendrobium catenatum. The sequence goes on from NW_021319178.1 coordinate 24,389,529, forward strand.
AAAAGGCCCAGTGTATAAATTAGGTACAGAGGCACGATCTTTAGGTTCTGAATCGTAAGGTACTATTCTTTTAATACAATATTTCATTATTTTGATATATAGATCATCTAGATCTAGATTAATGTATATGGATTTTGATAAAATGAAATGTGTTCATTATGCTTTATTATTTCATATTTTGTAGTAGCTCTGGTTGTACCTATAATAGTTGAGTAATAATTGTAGATTTAGGTATTCCAACCTTTCATTAGATCCGAGGTTGTCAAACTAGAGAACTCGCCTCAAGATAGAAGCAAAAGTGACAGAGAGAGAATCATCCATCGAGCTAAGCAGTCTATGACATGTGTCTAAAGCAGCCTGTATTAAGGGTCATTTTTTTTACTTATAAGTCAATTAAGGCAAACTCACATACACATCACAAATACAAGCTTCGAACCCAAAATCTCTTAATTGGTAGTCAAATCTCTCAACCAACAGATCAATGTGAGTTGAGTTGTACTAAGGGTCATAACTCATTGCATTTTTTTAATTTCCTTAATGTAATAACAACTTTTGTGACACTCAAATTCCTATCAAATGATGATGAAGAGAAACATTTAGATCTTTTTGGCATTTGATATGATGAATTAAATTAGTCGATAATTTTCTAGAGAATTATTTTCTCTATTTCTCTCCATTCTCACATAAATTCTCAAGTCTTACTTCCCATTGCTCGCATGCTAGTAAGCTCATATATCATCCACGAATAAATTTGAACCAAAAAATTATGATTAATCTCAAAATTATTAGAATTATTATGTGATGAATATAATATATAAATAATAAATATTAAACTAGTCTAAAATAAAATCAAAGACTTAGAAAATCATTCTTATTAAAATTTTGATCAGGTAAATATAAAATTTTTAAGGAAATAATAAGTCATTTATGTATAGTTAATAGGATAATATAATAAAAATAAAATTATAATTTTAAAAAAATTAAATAAAAATTGGTATCTAAATTTTTTACTAATTAGTGTAAGATCAATAATGATGAAGGGACACGCCTAATTACAAAATTGAACGAAACCTATGATCTAAGGCTTTTTTTTTTTTTTTTTGACATTTAGGCCATTTAAGGCAAACTCACACACACAACGCATACACAGAGACTCGAACCTTAGACCTCTTAGTTGTAAGCCTTAGCTCTCAACCAATAGGCCAAAGAGAGTTGTGTTTTGATCTAAGGTTTCATTTGAGAAAACTTTTTTTTTTTTTATTTCTTAAATAAATTTTTAATACAAAAAATTTCAGTTTAATTTTTTTTTAAAATCTACTTTAGAAAATAGTAAGAAAGATATCCATGTTGCATCCTGGTCGGGGTATTCACTGCAGAAAAGTTTAATGTCTTAGCTTTGTACAAAGATCCATCACACAATCAGATAAGAAAAAGAGTGTATCATTCAGAGGAGACACCAATATTTTTACGTGGAAAATCCTGAAAATGGAAAAAATCACGGGCTTTGACCAAGTTTGAATGAATCCACTAATATTTGCAGTTGATTATAAATGAGGCTCTTCCTTGGGGGAATGCATTAGCTTGATGTAATAAATATACATCATATGGAGTGCATTACATGATGTGAATTGAAAGAATCACTATTGACATGTTTGTTTGGTCGACATGATCATAGTCGGCGTGCGAAGAAGGCTGAAAAGACCGTAGTCTGGTGACGGTGCAGACGGTGGTCAGTCGGAGCGATTGTAGTCGGTAGGCGACAATGGTCGGGAAGACCTTTATCTTGCGATGAAGGTCAGAAGGATCGTAGTCGACGCGCAATAGTGGTTAGAAAGACCGTTGTCTGGCGAATGATGTTGAAAGGATTATAGTCGGCGGGAGAAAGTGGTTAGAAAAATTGTTGTCAAGTAGCGATGGAAGTCGGAAGGACCATAGTCGGCTGGTGATGGAGGTCGAAATTTCGGTGATGGACGGAAGTCCGGCGACAGGCAAAAGTTCGATAGCGGGCGGAAGTTCGATGATGAGCGGATGTCCGACAATGAATAGAAGATCGACGACAGGCGGAAGTCTGACGATGGATGGAAGTCCAGCATCAGTCGATGGTCATGCATAAGTCAGATGAAAGTCGATGGATGGGCAAAAGTTCGATGTCAGTTGGCCGCTGGGAAGAAGTATGGCGTCAGTTGGTGGCTAGGAAGAAGTTTGGCATCAGTTGTCAGCCAAGAGTAAATCCAGCATCAATCGGTGACCGGGTGAAAGTCTAGCGTCAGTCGGCGCCGGGCAGAAATCTGACGTCAGTCGGCAGCCGAGTGGAAGTCCGGCGGTAGTTGATGAGGAGTCTGGTGGCAAGAGGCCTATCTTCTGTCTCTTCCTTCTCTTCTTTGCTTGGGCCTCTTCTTCTCCTTCCTTTATGAGGAATGAGAGATCTATTTATACTTTTTTTAGAGTGACATGACCAGTAAATAAGAGGGAGATCAAAGTTAAATTGGGATCAGTTTGAATGGATGGTCGATGTTGCTCCTCTTGATCGTGGACTATTTAGTAGGCATTTGAATGTCGTAATGATATCATAATTTAACGATCTTGGGCTCATTTGTCTCGTTGAGCCGCTCAATTCGACTATAAGCATGTCACGTTTGGAAATCGTTTAGTCATCCAACTTATGGTTTGAACTTTCTAAATGCGCTTCAGGTCTTCGATATGGACCCTGTGGGCTTGTATTGAGTCAAATTTGGTGTTGTTGGATTTGTCTTTTTGAGACATTCAGTTCGACTATAAGTTTGCTAAGATAGAAGTTCATATGATTCTGAATTTAATTTCGAAAATTTCGAACTTAATTTTGCCTCGAGATTCATGCAAGACCAAGATAATTTTTATCATCAGTCCCAAACAAAGCTTAATGTCATGCATTTTTATTATAAAAAATAAATTCTTGTTTTGTAAAAATTTAACAAATTATTATTAATTTCCTAAAAAATAAATTTTACTTTGAAATGGGTGTAATTAAATAATTCGTGAAAAAAGAATTATTATATCTAAAATTTTTAAATCCATCTTAATAACAAATTTAATAACATTCTCACATTTTTTTCAATCTCTTAAAAAAATCTCTTTGGAACACGGATGAAAAGCAGCCCACTTTGATTTGTTGTTACCTTGTTGGTTGAAAATTTAGGCTTCGTTTGGGACAATTTTTTTACTGCTTCTTAAACTATTTTTTAGTATAAAAATTTTAGTTTTTAAATTAAAAAATTATTTTAAAAAGTAATAAAAAATTGTCTCAAACGAAGGCTTAGACTACCAATCAACAGGTCCCAAATTTGGAGCTTGAATATATATTGTGCGTGTGAATTTAAGTTTAATATGCTAAAAAAAAAAGCAAATGCAAACGAATGATTGATGGCGATGGCCTAAAGGATTTTGAAACCTTGTGCTTTCTTCTGCTATATTATTACAAAATTGTGGTCATTGAATATTAACTATTGTTAACAAATATTTAAATTGTGACAAAAAGTTAAATCTTTGGGCACATTTTTTAAATCAAATAACTATTAAAGAAGTGATTAAGAGATTTAACTAAACCGTTTACAAAAGTGTGGCCAAATAGCCTCCTTTAGTCACAAACCTGTTCTACACAATTAATGACTAGATTCATGAAAATTTATGATTACAAAGTTCAAAAATTTTTAATTCATAAAATTTTCGTACTAAAAAGTTATTTTAGGTTTCGGTTTGGCACGGCTTTCTTACTATTTCTTAAAGCATATCTCTAATTCAAAATTTTAAAATTATGTACTAAAAAACTATTTTATGAAACAGACAAACAGTAAAAAAGCCATCACAAACAAAGCCTTAGAAAGCAAAAAAAAAAAAATCGCCCCAAAGGAAGAATAAGGGTTAACAAAAAGCACTTTTACTTCGACTTTTTTTTTTAAATAAAAAACTAAATGATAAAATGACCTTTAGTCATACTAGTTTAAAAGTAATCAATTTTTTTTGTAGAGTTGTTGAGCGGCTGAAAAAGAGAAGGAAATATGAAAAAGCTTTGCGGTTGTCATTTTTCTTAAGCGATGAAATCATGAAATTCTTAGCGCATATTTTTACAAAAACTTTGAAATATATTTTGATCCAAGATTCTATTTTTAAAAATATTTATATTTGGATGTCATGATAAACAAAAGCTATGATTTTTTTTTAATTTGCTTTGAGATGAGTGCAACAACAATAACAACAGCATCGAGTCTTTATCTTATTACGTGGGGTCAGCTACATGAAACTTTTTTCTCCATTGTCTTATCTTAATAGTCAAATTCTTATTGAAATCTAATAAACAAAATGTTGTTTCTGATATTCTCTAAACAAGAAATTTTAGGTTTACCTCTACATTTCTTAATATAAGTCAAATCTAACACATTTGCTTTCTAATCAGGTCATCGGAAGGCTGTCATTTTATGTGACCAAACCATCTAAGGCGACTCTCTCTAATCTTTTCTTCAACTAGAGTTACTCCAACCTTTTCACTTATATGCTCATCTCATATCCTGCCTCTGAGAGTAAACCCACTCATCCACCTGAGCATTCTCATGATCTCTGCAACACTTAAATTAATATCATGTTTTTTTTTTTTTAATGGTGAACGTTCTACACCATAAAGCATTGCAAGTCTCGCACCATCTTATAGAATTTCCCCTTAAGTTTGAAAGAGACTTTTCTATCACACAACAAGTCTGATTCATTCATCCACTTCAACCATCCAACTTGAATCTTGCTAATAATATAACCATCACTTTGATGAACAATAGATCAAATATATCTAAAATATGTACTATTATTAATGACTTGATCGTTCAAAGTCACAATCCCCTCACTAAATTTATTGCTACTAAAATTACACTACATGATATATTCAGTTTTAGATCTACTCAAACAAAAACTTTTAGACTCTAAGGTAAACCTCCATAATTCAAGTTTACCTTCAACTCCCTCTCTAGTTTTATCAACAAGAATAATATTATTAGAAAAAAGCATGCACTAGAGTACAACCTCTTGAAAATGTCTAGTGAGAACATCCATGACTAAAGAAAAAACACATGGGCTTAAGGATGATCCGAGATGTAATACAATAGAAATAAGAAAATACTTGGTCAAATCACCTTGTTTTTGAACACAAGTAATAGCTCATGCATACATATTCTTAATGGCTTGAATGTAAGCATTATTAACCCCTTTCTTTTTTAGAACTCTTCATAATTTCTCTTAGAACTTTACATATGCTTTATCTAAATCAATAAATATCATATGAAGATCCTCATTATTCTCTCTATACTTTTGCTCATGTATAGAGGATCCCCATATAGCCTATGGTGGGCAAAAATGCTCACCCTCAAAAAATTAAAAAAAAAAAGTCTTTATGAAGGTTAATTTGGAATTTTGACACCCCTAAAAAAGTTATTTTGCCCATCATTTAGAAAAATGAAGAATCATTGGTTGAAGACACTACAACAAAAAGTTATTGTACTTACTTTCTAGTTTATATAAAATATGAGTAAAACTTTATCCAATGGAAAAAGATGTGTCTAATGATTTATAAGTTGGTTTTAAAAGGAATTCTAAGAAATAAGATTTTTTTTTTTTGTAATTTGTATATAAATAACTTATTTTTAGTTGCTATTTTTAATTATTTTTATAGCATTGCATTGAAATCCAATTATTTTTTTATTGATTTATAATTTGTGCATGAGCGATTCTTCTTGGTGTTCACTTTCTCTTTTCTGTTTGTGTGCGAAATACTCGTGCAACGCTAGGACGCGAATTTACAAACTCTACCGCCGCGTATATTCTTGCACGCAACAAAAATAAAATGCTAGCCCACTTCCTAGATATCAACATATATAGATGTTTCCTTAGAGTCGTGAACTAAGTAAATTCTCTAGATCATAATTTCAGCCATCTCTATAATTTCATATTATTTGGGGAAAAAATTATTAAGAAATCTAGCCTTAAACACATCAAATTATGAAAAATTGAATGCATAAGTCTTGTAGACTATCAAAAATATCAAAATTGAGCTCTAAACATAAAAAAAAGTATCCTTTGTGTCCAAAATTATCTAAATAGGCTTAGGCCCTGATATGAGTTGTGGGTATCCAAAAAAAAAAAAATTTTCTAGCTTTTTTACCTCCTACCAATTCTACACCTCAATAAATAAGAAATAGGAGACTTCAATTATTACACTTAGGGTTCGTTTGGGACGGCTTTCTTACTGCTTCTTAAAACAGCTTTTTAGTACATTTTTTTTTATTTCTTAACTATAAAAAAACTTTAAGAAGCAATGAAAAAGCCGTCCCAAACGAAGCCTTAGTCATGTCGAACTTAAGCAATATCTTTAGGTTCTATCTTTTGACATCTATTTCTACTTTGAGAAATTAAAATATTAAAAAAAAACACTTAACATCTTGTGTTTGATATCATTAGCATAACATATGGAAAGTGGCTAAGATCTTCTTTCTCATAGATTAGGAAAGGAGGAGACTAAGATTTTGTTTGGAATATTTTTTTTTACTGCTTCTTGAAACAGTTTTTTTGTACAAAATTAAAAAATTTGTACTAAAAAGCAGTTTTAAGAAACAATAAGAAAGTTGTCCCAAACAAATGCTTTGTTTGGGATGACTTTCTTACTATTTCTTAGTACAAAAAAAATTAATTTATGTACTAAAAAATTGATTTAAGAAACACTAATAAAAGGTGGCATTTATCCTCGAGTTTGGTGGGAAGAGACCCCCATAGTGGATGGCTAGTAGCATAGTAAGAAACTCCCTACACATAATTTCTTAAATGAAATGATGTTTAAAATATCTTCTGTAATGATGGGGAATGACATCATCTACATCCGACAACAAAACACTAATAAAATCATTTCAATTGGATGAATTCCATTTGATTTGTTTTTTCCTTTCCCAAATTTTTATATAAAAGTTCACTTATCTTTAGACATATGTATTTGATCTTCATACAAAGACAAGAGGTAAACACTTTTTCTATATCACAATTACTTTTCTAATGCATAAATTTATTTATTTATTTTTCACCCCCATTACTTATAACCAATCTAATTTATGTAATTAAAAAATTAATGGAAGCCAATTCTCTCTCTCTCTCTCTTATTTAATAGGAGACTCCTTGCACTTACTTTTGGATTGATCCTCGAAGCGGATTAGGTCAATGAGAGCAGGGAAAATATGTACTATTATTTAGGGTTTCACACATTTGCTTAAAGCCTATTCTACGGATTAAGCTTCCCTAATTAATTAGTAATATTACCTTTGAAATAGCTTTATAAGAAAATAAACTCAAAGAAAAAAAAAATCCACTAAAGCCAACATTTCATAAATGGAATTGTCCATCTGATTCCCACGTGGAAATTAAAGTTGCAAATGATCATGATTGAGCTAAATTGACTGAATAACTACCCAATATTTTTTTAATGGCATTGTATCAAAGCCTATTATTTTTCTTTGATGAATTTTGAAAGTACTTTATAAAATATATTTTAATAACAAAATTTCAAAACTAATTGAAGGAAATTAAAACCCAAATTAAGATTTTATTTGAGATAATTTTCTTATTATTTTCTATAGCTACTGTAGAGAAAACAAAAATTTAAAGTTATTTTAGAAAGTAATTTTCTAGTACAATTTTTTTTTTTGAAATAGTAGCCAAAGAGAATGTCTGATTGCAGTTTGAAAACAAAGTAGAAAGAAAGTTATCCTAAATGAAGTCTAAATAAGGGTGGAGAAAATAACATCACTATTATGATTGCAGGAAATAACTTTCCATCATAATTTTTTTGAAAAATAATGAGAAAGTAATTAGAAAATAAAAGTCAAAAGTAATTACTGTTGCTGTCAAAAAAGCAAAGCAGTCAAAAAATTATCCTAAACTGACCATAAGTCTCAAATGGCTTGATTTTTTTTTTTTTACCTTTGTGCCTATTAAGACAAATTCATACACACATTACATACACAAGCTTTGAATCCAAAATCTCTTAGTTAATAGTCAAAACTCTCAACCAACAGATTAAGAAGCAGCACGTAAATGACCTGAATTATATATGCCAGGCCATTTGATCATGGGGAAATATAGAAGCAAAGGAAATTCTTAGTGGAAATGTGAAATTTTGTCTACGTGATCCACGTTTTTGTTTTTGTTTTTGTTTTTTGTTTTTTTGGAAAAATTATTCAATAGTTTTACGAAACGTTGGTGATTGCGAACGGTGGGGCACTCGTTTTTGCAAGCATTCCCAAAAGGACTCTCACTTGCCATGCACGTTGATGCACATGTGTGACATGTGGAAATTAAAAAAAAATAAAGAAAAATTTTCAAAATAGTTTTGGCTTCATCCATAGGTGAATGATCAAGTATCTAAAGATGGCATAATTAGGAATAAATTATTATTGAGTTGATTAGAATCTCTCATTGTTGTATAAAAAATATGATGATTATTGTATGGAGGGTGAACCCAATTAAATTATAATTTTAATGGCATGTTATTTTTTTTCTCTCCAAATGGAATAAATATAGATAAAGATTATTATAAGATGGTGCCTCAGCTTCATTTTGTATTAATGTTTGTAGCTAGTCTAAAAAATACTAATCCTACAGCCGAAAGAATTGAACGCTCGAGGTCGAATTCCTGATGAGCTACATGAAAGTTCGTTAGGAATGTTAAGCCCTATAGAACTGGCCCGAGGCTAACCAAGAGGGGAGGGGGGGGTGTGAATTGGTATTTTAAAAATTTCTTTAAAACCAAAAGAACGATTATCACAAACCAAATCACCACAAAAACAAGCGCAGAAGGAAATAAATGTGGAAAGCAGTAAAAACAAGAACACAAGGGTTTATAGTGGTTCGGTCAACTCGACCTACGTCCACTCCCCGGAGGCGCCCTCCGAGTATTGCATTACAATCGTGACTCTCCTTTAGCCCCCACAGCTAGCGGAGAAGCCCTCACAAAAACACCTCCTTTTTGCCACACCCGGCAAGGCAGAGAACCCAACTCCTTTTGCTTCCTCCTGAAGAAGGCAGAGAACCACGATCACTTGCTAAAACTTACCTCTCCCAACCATTCCAAGGACAAGAGACTCTAGAGAAGAAGAAGTGGAACAATGCTTGGAGCAACCCTTGTGAATTCCCTCACAAGCTCCCCCTCACAAGATCCTCT